>NW_009209327.1:0-17393 GCF_000690835.1 Fulmarus glacialis
GGCCTCGGCGCAGGTGTCCCTGCCCCAGCAGGGCCTTCCCAGGCCCGCAGTAACGTGGGTGCATTTCCACGGTAACGGTCACTAATCGGCTCTATTTTAGTTTGCGGTTGCCCCAGGGAGGCGGCGCAGCGCCGGTTAACTGCCGGTTTGTGGGCGCTGTGGCCAGCGGTGTAACTCCAGAAGCAGCCCCGGGGCCGCGTCAGGGGTCTCTGGGACTTGCAGGTAGATGCTCGTTCCTGTCAGGCCTCAGAGGCCGGGATCAGGGCCCCTCAGGGACCGACTCTTCTGCAGAGAAAGCGTTTAAAAATGTCGCCAAAAAATCGGTGTGCTTTTAGTTATTTCTAAATATACCAGTCAAGGTAATACAACAACATAGATATTTTCTAAGAGCCGTATTTTCCAAGATCTTAACTCCCACAAACTGGCTTAATACCTCAGATTACAGCAGTGTAAAATACAGCTGTGTACATCACAGTGGGTGTTGTTTTGTCATTGGGAACTCAAAAAAATGCGTCTTTCCATATACTATAAATATGAGCTCTAAAAAACTTGATTCCAAGCGCGTGTCTTGACATTTCAGAATTTGGTCTCGCGGCATCCAGAGTTCCTGCAGATTTGAGCTGTCAGAACCTCAGAGCTGGCGTTGTTGAGTGGCTTTACAGTGTCTATGGTCTTCTGCAGTGGTGCGTTGCTGGAAAGTAATGTTGTGTCCCATTCTTTCCATTTGCAATTCTACTTATAAAAAATGTTCCTCTCTCATAGCCTGCTAGAAAAATATCTGGGTTTAGGGCATTGAAATCTGCATGGGATACTTGAAATTTTAAAAGTAGTAAAATAAAATGCGTTTGTTTAAACAGCACAGTGATAGCTTATGCTGTTTTCATATACTCATAACTTTGCTTTATTTTGTGAAGTCAATTATCTTTCATATACAAGTATTTATATGTTTTTACTCAAAGTTTTTTAGTAAAGTACTCCTACATTGCTTCGAAGTCCTAGGTTTTTTATGATACCACCAGGCAGTCAATTCCTTCTTTTTTAATTGACTTCAGTTGGAACAAAGGATATTGCTGGAACTAGTGGTAGCAACTATCTCAGCAGAGCATTTTACTGGTAGACATTTATATACTTTTAGAAGATTAACTTTTTTTATTCAAAGTCATAATACTTTAGTTTTTTATAAGCCTTTTATGCTTTAGCATAGACCATGCACATTTATTGGAAAATATTAACTATCATTGTACGGGTTGTTGCACAACTCAGCCACCCTACCATGTCAAATAAATTATTCTATAAGTAGTTTCTTTGTTTAAGATGTTCCGCTGCGTAGATAGAGGTGATGGAACGTAGTGATCACGTAGTTTTAGTTCAAAATACATTATCTGAAAAAATATGCCTAACAAATTTGAAAGCATCATTCAGCTACAATGGAATTTTTTTTTTAAACCGAGGCCACAGAACAGTAGATAGTGTTCATTTTAAAGAAAACACTGCAAGAAGCTGGTGGGGCTGAATTCTGCAATACAAGTGATTGAATTTAAGACCCGCTGAAGCTTTTTAAACGCAGCACCGTGGCACCACCGAGTGGCGGCATAGTGAATAGCCGAGCAGTCGTAGGATTTATGTGGGGGGGGGGGGAAAAGGTAGCCTCACTTGAAAATAGCCACTTTCGGTTTGATTCGGCTGGCGAAGCAAGTTAATCTGAAACTACTAAATATCTTTCTATTCTGAACTAATGAGATACAGCCATAAATAGGCATACAATTTGTAGCAAATTGAAATATTTTGAAGGAAGTTTGTGTGACTCATTAAAAATGACGGGAACATACTACTCTGACAGTACTCATCAAACAAAGCAAACACTCTATTTCATACTAATTTTAATACTAATATTAGTTTAATATTAATCTTGAAATGTCTTAATAGATTTGACCAAAGCTACCCCAAGGACTCTTTCTGGCAGTGCTGAATATAAAACATCTTTCTGATGTCATTCTCCCAAGGATCACAGCAGGAGGTTGAATGTCACATTACAAAAGAGAAAATAATGACAAAACCAAAATGAGTGTAGACAAAGCTTAATTTAAAATTTTTTAAAATGTAATTTTCTTGTCCCTGCAAACATTCTTTGTTTTAGCACAACTGCTATTAGATATACGCTATATAATACCTTTCCACAACCATATTTAAAACTCGGCACCTGCCGTTTGGCATGGCATGAGGAAAAAGGAAGTAGATCTCAAAATACCTGTTCCATGCATTTTTTATGATTATCTCAAACAATATTGAAGCCATGTGTCTTGCAGCTGTAGATATTCTTTACTAGATGGACACAGCAGAAACAAATTAAGCCTCTCAGCATTTAAATAAAGTAAGCAGAATCCCAACAAAACACATTTCCAGGTTTCTCTTGTGTCAGGAAGTTGAAAAAATCTTGAACAATAGGCCATTATGCTATCTCACATAGATCATGACTCCAAATTGCTTTAAGGTGAACTCAGTACATAATTAATTTAAAATACTAAGGCAGATACTCATTATCTATCCTGAAGAAGGGAATAACAACAAAAAATCCCTGATCCAACAATCACCATCCTTGGCAATGTTAACAAATAGCCAGGAAAGGGTTGAGTAGTCTGCAGACAGTTTTCCTTGAGAAATTACTCAACTGGGTCATGGTTGGATGCCTTGGGCTAAGGCTCAGCCCAGGCTGAGGACTGGGGTTAGAATTAAGGATTGGATTCGGAGCAGGAGAGTCATCGCGGCTAGAGATGCACTTGGAGTGGAGCTACAAAGGGCGGCCAAAGAGGGGAAGGACATGAAAAGAATTCTTCCCTGAGACATTTTTCATCCAGGCCATGGCTGGGCATGTTGGGGGAGGCTCAGCTGATGTCTGGGGTTAGGGTTAGCATTAATGTTACATACATGGTTGGGAGAGAGATAAAGCCTAGAGCTACAGTTGGTGTGGGGCAGAAAAGGAGCAGCCAGAGTAATGGGTAGGCTGCAAAAATAATTCTTCCCTGAGATCTTTTTAATCGGGGTGCTAGCTCAGGTCTGGAGCTAAGGCTCAACCCATCCTTTGCATTCACTCTAAGAGTTTTAACAGGGCAGAGCCTAGAGCTCCCCTTTGAGTCAACATGAGAAAGGGTTGCTGAAGGAATTCTGTTCTGAGAACTTGATCGTCATGGCTATGGCTTGAGGTCTTGGGCTAGTCTCTGTTGATATCAGGTGTTAGAGTTGGGGCTACAGTTATGCTTAGGGACAGAGAATAGACAAAGTTTGGGTCTCCATTTGGAGTGGGGCAGGAAAGGGGCTGCAAAAAGAATTATCCTTTGAGAAGTTTCTCTGATTTCATCTGATTGACGGTTAGGGGCCTTGGGCTAAGTCTCAGCCCACGCCTATGGTTAGGGATCTGGTTTTGTTTAGGGAAAAGAGAGAAAGTCTAGAGTTCCACTTGGACTAGGATTGGAAAGGGACTGCCAAAGGAAGGGGCAAGGGACAAAACGAGTTGTCCCCTGAAGACACGTTCACTTGGGCTATGGCTGAGGATGTTGGGTTAGGGCTCAGCTGACCCCTAGGTTTGGGGAAAGGGTGAGAAGAGATACAAAGAATGGGAACTGCAGTTTAGTGGTCTGGAAAGGGGCTGCCAAAGGGAAGAGTTTGGTGTCAAAAGGATTCTCTCCTGAGATCTTTTCCACCTGGGCCGTGGCTGCAATCTTGTGCTGAGCTTCAGCTGACAAGAGCACATGTTTATATGAGTCATGGCTAGGATATTTTGGTCTTAAGTCTCATCCAATGCAATGTCTGGAGTATTTGGGGCTAAGTCTCTACCAACACATAGGGTAGGGTTGGAAGAGAGACAAAGCACAGAGCTCCATTTGGAGAGAGGCTCGAAAGGGGCTGCTGAAGGAAGATGTAGGTTGCAAAAAAAATTTGTCCCCTGAGAACTTGTTCATCTGGGCTACGACTGGGGGGCCTGGGCTAACTCTCAGTGACCTCCTGTTCTCAGAGTAGTGAATGATTTCATCAAGTCTTTGAACAATTTCAGTTTTTCTAATGCAGTGCTTCAGTGCTTTCCCATCTAAGGGGAGAGGAAGAGGACAGTTCAGTTAGAAGATGAGTAATCCATGTCCCGCTTTGACCTTGGAAGTTCACCTTATTTATTTTTCCTGTTGACATGATCAGCTTTTTGAGCTGACACAGAATCCTAAGTCAAAATTCACTGTTAAGGAGTACTGTGTTCTTCAAAGTCTTTATTAATTTTACATTATTTTTCATTATAGTTCAAATTCTTGTGCATAACCATATAATTCAAATCTAGAAACATTCTGACAAAAATCATAAACTTAATTCCCCGTACGAAGGATAAGTCTGTTCTCATTAAACCTTTGACTTAAATCGTGTTTAGTCATCAAAGCTAAATTGTTGTTATGACTGATAGAGCTCATGAATGTCTTGGGAGGTGAAAAACACTTTGGCAGACTGCTCATGTTCAAATTTCTACCAATCAGCCCTAAGCACTGAGAAAAATAAATATGCAGACCAGTTGGGAAAAAACCCCTTTGAATTAATGGAAAGCAAACACCGAATTGTGGGCCTATTAGCTCATATCACTGTTTTTATGAAATTGTTTTCTGTATTTTTTCAAGTGTACATTAAATATCTCCTGTAACAGGTCTTCTAGCATTTATCTTTGAAGAGTTTTCACAGCTTTATTTTATAGGCAAGACAGTTTTCCTAATAGAGCATTTTAATCAAGAGGTGGTGGCTGTTCATACAGATGGCACCAAGTTAGCTTGAAACCATGTGGTTCGTTTATTAGCAATACATTTACAGAATCCAAGTGTGCAGGCTCATTTATGCATTTAGCCTTTTGCACTGCAGTCTACATTGCTGACTCTCCTGCGCTGTCAGTGCTTGAGCTATCTAGTGACAGAAGCAGCAGGGCCATCAGTGTAGACGTATTCAAGCTCTTTTAGTTGTTCTTCTATGTTCTACTCTAAATAATTTTGTTATAGTCTTGGGCTGGTTTCTGTCATTCTGACCTAGAGGTAGCTAGGAATATTCCAAAATATCAAATGTTACCAGAAAACTCCAATTCCAGAAAATTACAATCATGGAGGGAAAACGACTGCGTTTCAGTGAGCTTTTCATGCAGCACACCTGGGGCTCCCACAGGAAGCCTAATCTGGTCCTGTTCCCCTGATGGCTCATATAGCAGGGTGCTGCTGTGAAGCCTGAGCACCCTTGGCTGTGAGGTCTACCACAGGGAAGACCAGTTCTGGACAGCTGTACTCTCGGAAACCCAGAAAACCCAAACCCTTGCCTGAGCTAGGATATCATGTTTTTTTCAGTCCCTTTTTTAGTAGATGGAAAGCTGTACATGGGAGGAGAAAAAAAAAAAAAAGCAGTCATGAAACTATGAATAATACGTAGAACATATGTGAATTCAGTCTGCACCATCAATGCTAGAGCTGGCATTTCCTAACTTTTGGGTACTTGATTTGGCATTCTTAGTTATTCTTAATGTGAGACTTTACATATCAATTCAACTTCTTAGAAAATCAAATAGGAAAAAAAGTTCTCCTGATTTTAAAATCTACTTCAGATTGAAATTATTCCTATACAGAGTAAAAACCTCAGCCTTATTTAAAACTCATTGAAACCAGACTTTGTGAAAGATCACACTGTCTATAGCATGTATGTCTATAGTGCTCAATAAAATAATCCCAGGGATCGTGTCAGTTCCTAGCCCTGGGGTGGCACGTGCTGGCTCACACCCGTGCTGCTAAAGACTCTCCTATAGCTGATGGGCTGTGTCCATACCGAATAGGTTGTGCCTCTGGGTTTCATTTGGGTACCATGTGATGTTCCTATGACCCTAAGAGATAACTGCTATTTTTTTGTTGTCTTTTTTTCGGTCAAGGTGTCTGAAACAATGTGAGGGCTGTGTTGCAGCTTGCGAGAGTGAGGTTTTTATAGAATGAAATTGAGGATGTATGCTTTGCTGTGCACCGTAAGGATCTGGGAGGATGTTTCAACACAAGACTCTGTAGGTCAGAGAAAGCCAAACCTTGTCAACAGTGCCTGCAGTAAACTATCCTGAGCGTGCTGCCTGAATTTTGCTTGGAAAGTTAGTTGGAGTGGTCTAAAAAAACCTCAGGATGCAAACTAATGGTTAAGAACTGTGAATGCTCATCCTCTTTTATTTATATGAGTCGACCTATCTAAATGTCTAACATAGGTACTGAAAAGAACGGTTTGCTTTTGAAAATTTCCTCCTAGATGTTGGCCAAGCTCAACCTGAAAGTCTAAAGTAGAGCATGAAAGACCACCTAGATTTCTGTGCAGTTTCGTGTCTTAACTACCAGACCAATGCTCTTCGATAATCATGTACCTTCGGTAACATGTACAATCATGTTACTTAATCATTCCACGTATGGTTTTGATCTAAACCAGAGCACTACTATGCAAAACATTCACATTTAGAATTACAGAGTAAATTAGGTTGGAGGGACCCATCTATTCCCATCCCCTGCACAAAGCAGGGCTAACTATGAAGTTTGATCAGGGTGCTCGGTCCTGGTCCAGTCAGGTGTTGAAATTCTTCAAGAATGGAGATTTTTCTCTAGTTTCAAGTTGCAGTGCTTGGCCACACTCTTGTGAAAAATATTATCTTTATATCCAGCTGGAATTTCCTGTGATGCGGCTTGCAGCCATTGCCTCTTGTCTTTTTGCTGTGCACATCTGAGAAGAGTCTGGCCCTGTTTTCTTTATAACTCTTCTTTAGTTAGCTGAAGACAGCGATTAATTTCCTCTTAGCCTTCTCTTCTCCAGGCTAACCAAAAGCAACTCTCCTTCTATGTCATATGCTCCAGCCTTCTACATATTGAAAAAATACTGAGAAAACAGTGAATTTTACACAGAAAATACACTTGGAGAGCCTGAAAATCAGTATGTAAATAAAAAGACAGCTGGGAAGTAAACAGATATTTTGGGCTGAAAGCTAAACGAGAACAATGGGGAATGGCAAAAATTCCTTTCTGAAAAGGCAGAAACAATTTTGGCCAATCAAAATGTGAAACGTGCCTTTTTTCCTGTTTCATTTAGAGTTATGTCTTTTGCTTAGTCTTTTTCTTGTTTTAACTTAGGCTATTTTTAAAATGAGAAAATGTTCTTTTGAAACAAAAATTTGTATTTTAAAGCTTTTGGCATTTCTGAACAGAAATATTTTATTGCAAAGAAGTTGAACTGTTTCAACCTATATGGATTTTCCACCCCGTCTTCTAGCTAAAACTGCTAGTCAGCAGTTTGACTCAAATTCACGAACACTTCCCTTTAGTTCCATTTTACTGTACTCACTCTTAATTGATTCTTCTGTATATTGAACTTAAGAAGCATTTTATAGCTTCCAAAAGGTGAACAGGTCTAAGCATTTAATTAAAAAATAGGAAAGACCTAAAAAGTCACAGCTGTTTAATTCCACATATTTTTCAAAGCATGTTCATGATCATGAACCAGTATGATGCAAACACTGCAGACTGCACGCTGAATTTCTGAGCAGCATCCCAGCTTTCTACCTACAGCTGTGCTGTCTCTGTGCTATCAGCATATCTTACTGGCCTATGGCCTTTCACTTTAAGAAAATTCTTCAAGTCCCCTTGTCTTCTTTTTTCCATTTTATTTGTAAAGTCCCTTTGAAGTAAAAAAAAAAAAAAAGCAGTCCTCTAACCTAAAGACTAACTTTTATGATACTTAGGTTTATTAGGTGTCGTTTATGGAGGCTATTCAACAATTACTGCTCCATTTTTACTGTGTCTAAAATAGACATTCCATTTCCTGTACTAAAATCATACTCTCAAATCCTCTCATGAAGTGTGGGATATTCTTTGGGGAATTATACTGAACAATAATAAGAAAATATTCTCAGAATATCAGCAGTCTGTGTGCATTAGCGAAGAAATAACAGATGCTTAAAAATCTTTACAAGACAATGGACTCCTGTTAAAATCCAAGGTGAAACAACTATGCAGATGCCAAAGTGCCTCCAACAGTTACATGCAATTCCTAATGCTGATGTCTGGATATTCTTTTGAATTATTTATATTTATGGTGACCATTTTTCGCAAAGTTCTCTGGGATAAATCCTTCTGAAATACTGCATTTCTTGCAGTAGCATTCAAACAGTAATGAAGAGAGGAGATTTTTAAAAAGGCCAATAGATAGTTCATTTATTCAACAGGGCACAAATGACATACTCTGTGCTCCAGAATGGGTGCTAGGTATTTTTCCCTTCTTATTGGCCCTGTTTCTTTTACTGACATTTCTGCTACCTCATCTGTTTGTCCTCTGTTTTACCTTCCTCCTAGTCCTTCCTGTTACCCTGGATCCTGCCACGTTTTTTATTCCAGAGTTATGCCTGCACTCTTGCCCTGTCCTAATTCCATAGTTCCTATAATTCATTCTCTGATTTTTTTTTTTTATTAAGCATATGCCACTGTAATACATAACGTAACTGAACAAGAAACAAGAACTAAAATACAATATAGTTAAAAAGTTTGCTAGCCTTTACTCCAGTTATTCCATATGTATGTGTGCTGGTTTTGGCTGGGATAGAGTTAATTTTCTTCACAGTAGCTAGTATGGGGCTGTGTTTTGGATTTGTGCTGGAAACAGTGTTGATAACACAGGGATGTTTTCGTTACTGCTGAGCAGTGCTTACACAGAGTCAAGGCCTTTTCTGCCTCTCACACCACCCCACCAGTGAGTAGGCTGGGGGTGCACAAGAAGCTGGGAGGGGACACAGCCGGGACAGCTGACCCCAACTGACCAAAGGGATATTCCATACTATATGACGTCGTGCTCAGCATATAAAGCTGGGGGAAGAAGAAGGAAGGGGGAGACGTTCGGAGTGATGGCGTTTGTCTTCCCAAGTAACCGTTACGCGTGATGGAGCCCTGCTTTCCTGGAGATGGCAGAACACCTGCCTGCCGATGGGAAGTAGAGAATTAATTCCTTGTTTTGCTTTGATTGTGTGCAGGACTTTTGCTTTTCCTATTAAACTGTCTTTATCTCAACCCACGAGTTTTCTCACTTTTACTCTTCAAATTCTCTCCCCCTTCCCCCCGATGGGGAGTGAGCGAGCAGCTGTGTGGGGCTTAGTTGCCGGCTGGGTTAAACCACAACAGTATGCTACATCCTGCTTTTATCCTGTCTGTGTTATAATGCAAGCTGTTCAGGGCAAGACAATACCTTTTTTGATACATCTTTATCATTTTTTTGTGGGGTCGGGTACACTGGCATCCCCTTCCTGATGTGCCTTGGGGCACCTCTGCAACATTGCTTTTAGTTACTGCTGTAAGGACCCAAATACTTGAATGGATCAGTCTGGCTGGGAAAAGTATGAAAGAGGCTCCATCTGCTACATGTGTTAGGGAAGAACAACATCCTGAAATAAAGAAAGAGAATTTGACTTAGTCTACTCCATTTTTGGCTCTTCCTTAGAGATCTAGATCTTGTATCTGTCTTGGCTGCTAGGGAGCATCTGGCATGTTTCCAGCCTGGTTAAATTGTCTGTCTAGGCCGATAACTATGCAAGCCCCAAAAAATTACAGCAGAAATCGAATCGGCTTTTGGAACTCTCTTCTCCTAAAGAAGGGGAGAACTAGAGTAGTTTAATTCTCAGGAAAGAAGAGAAGATGCTATGGTGCTGGAGAAGGGCAGATCAGGAGAATGAAGGGTAGTCAGAGACTTACAGTATCGGGAAATTGTCTGGGATGACTTAAAAAGAAACCTTTCATCTGGCCCCTGTGCTCCCTTCATTATCATCAGCCATGGTAGCAACTGGTTGCAGTCTATTAAGGTACAACGGAAAAGTGAGAGCTGCATTAATAGTAATAATGACACTAAAAATGGCTTTTTTTCCTTTTATTATCAGGATTCCTACTTATGTGACATTTTAACAAGAAGTCAGTGACTAGGAACACTGGATGTGGTTGTTAAGATGCTGCAGTAAAGCATTAGAAAAGAGGATTTCCAAACTTGCATCCATTTAATGAATTTTGTCTGCTGTAAGACTGTCAACAGCTTTTGTCCAGTGCTGAAAAATTATGCAGATCACCTAGAGAGCTTTGCACTGTGGTGTCAAGTAGAAAAACCAGGCGAGCAGCATCTGGAGAAAAATGCCGAGATCAAAGTGTTGGACAAGCGTAGTTCTCCCTGCCTTGCATTAATCCTCTCAGCCAGAAGCCACCAAAAAGAATAGCAGGACTTCACACTACTTTCTGCTTTCTGAGAAGCGTGCCAATCACGCTTGTGCTTCTACTCAGTATTAACAATTCTGACAGTGTTGGAAACATGTAGTCTTTTCCATTCAGCTTGTCTTTAGATAAAATTCACGTTAGGCTTGCACATCTTGAACATTAGGTGTTGCTGAACACTCCTTGCGGTGCAGAAGTAAAAAAGGAACAAAAAGTGGGCTACGATTTAACTGCTTAAGTGATCCTTGGATCATAATAATAAGCAGGTGAAGACCTGCTTGTATTGTGCAGTGAGTTCCCTTGAGGAACCCACTGAGATGTGTAGACACTTCCTGTCCCTGAGACCCTACTTTCTTTATGATAAATCTTGGCAGGTATCTTCTATCCCCTCTACTTGGTTCAAAAGTATTCATTGAACATATAATCCTTGGTCATGTTATCCTTGGTCACAGGCACAGCATGCAGAAAGCTTGAATCCTGTGCACATACAGTCAGCCCTCCACACAGGTCCTTGGTGCCCTCTTCCAGAAATGTTGGCCTTTTTGTGTCTCCCTCCCAATTTTAGTACTTCTGCAGCTTTGGAAATTTGGCCTTATGATAACAAGTGGGAGGAGTTTAAAACAAAGACAAATTACTCAGAGACCAAGGAATTTAAATGCTTCTTAATGGAGAGGTGTAAAGACTTGCCAAAACCGTGAAATCGTGTCAAGAAGAAAAGTGTCAAAAATGATCCCACTGAGCTCAATATGGGGCTTTGTATTGGCATGTGCCTGTGAATTTAAGCTCAAACATCCAGAAACTGGGCTACAGAGAGGCAGCAGCAAGTTCCAAGTGAGTCTCAAAAGATTTTTTTTTAGCTCAGCCTTAATGTTGCCAGCTAAGAGGGGGAGGGAGAAATCTTGTGCATGGGGAATAAAAATGCATCACCCCACATTTGAAGTGTATTTACATGATTTGGATTCTATCTTCTTGACACCAGCCCAGGAGAGTGAAATAATTTTTTGATCCTAAAAAAAAAAAAAGAATGTTTTCAAGATGTCGGGTTTTTTTTCTTTTCTGATTTTGTTCCTAATTAGCTGCAGCACATAAGACAGAGCAGCTATTGCGCAGCACAGCTTTTTCTGGGCACTAGGCAGCAATACCACAGGACTCTCTTTGCACTCACATGAACTCAAGACAGGAACAGGCAAGGGTGGACTGAGAGAGATGAAAGAAAATAGCTTAGAATTTAGAGGAGGTGGAAAAAACTCTGGTTTTGACCACTCAGGAAAGGTTTGGTGCCTGGGAACCTTTGCCGTCAGAGAGCAATGGAAGCCTTTAAGTACACACATCACCCACTTAGTTTAAAAGACTTCCTTGTCTGTCACTGAATAACATGGGTTGTTCTTTCATATTTGTTCTAAATCCAGTCTGAAGAGACTAAAGATCAGTTGTGGAAGCTTTAGTAAGGCTCTCTTAAAATTATACTCCAGATACACATGAAATATTTTAAATATTTGAATCCTTTTTCCTTTTTTTTTTTTGCTAGTTAGCAAAACATACATTTTTACACGATGTTAGAGATTTTATATGCAGTTTTTCAGGGAGCAATGAGTCAGTACATATTCTGAATCCACTAGTCCATAATGTTATACACTGACTAGTTTCTTCTAGTCTCAAACTTATTTTATATTTCCTCTTGCTCTCATGGAAATGAGCATTTTCACTACAGTCTTCAGTGGATAGGGGCAAAGCTTCTGTTTGTCTCTGCATTACTTCTCTCCCCTCCTCCTCAGTTGCATGAGAAGGTGGCATCCTGTTTATTGCTGAAGTCACAAAATAACGTTTTTCTAACCGTGATTATGAAAATCTAAAAATAATGGATTACCAACTATCTATCAGTAAAGTGCCCCTGAGACCAATGTGGTCTTCAAAAATTATGAGTAAACTGGTGGGGAATTCTTGAGATTAGGTTTCTCAACAAAATTAGTGCATGGCCAGGGACGCAGTGGGATCTTCACATGACCCAGTGCAAGAAATGCAGCAACTTCCAGTCAACGGTTGGTGCTCGCTGCCAGCTGCCCACAGCTCTGCCCACGCATCTTGGCCTCTCCAGTCTGTGGTTCTTGATGTGCTGACTCTCTGAACATGAGCTTATGCTTTTCAGCTCTCTTCATACCAGAAGCAGCATGAAAATACTTGAGGTTCTTTTTTAAAGCAGCATGCAAGAATGAGGGAGGCACCTCTACAATAGGTTGAAGTGATAGATCAGTGTGTCTCCTCCTTCATAACTCCTTCCCACTCTGTGAAGAAAAGGTAACCCAAGAGAAACGCATGCATGCAGACACATGCACAGCCTTTCTGAGGGAAGTGATAAAACTGAGAAAAAACATACAGTCTTTGATAGGTGGTATGTTTACTGAAATGAAAGACTTCAGCCACCTCTGCTTACAGCACATCTTGGCCGGCGAACAACGCGGTTTCCTTTACTACACTAGTAGCATCATCAGAGCAGATCAGTGAATGAAACAGGAGGAAAGGATAGTGTGTAATGACATCATTTGGGGATGCCCAGCCTACAGCCCATGCCTCGTACATAGCCCAGTGAGACATACGTACCATATTGCTCAAGGAGTCTTGAAATAAATGATGGCCGGGAATACTCAGTCTGACAGACTTCTCAAGCCAGTACTAATCTCTGATCCAACTAAATCCCAGCTCCATTCCCACCCTATCTCCTTGACTGGCCACTGTGCATTCCTCAGCTCACATTTCCATGCTTGCCTTACCCATACTATTTCTTCTCTCCTAACTCCTCACCTAGTCTTTCTTCCCCAGCTTCCCCATTCACAATGATTTCCAATCTCTTCTTTTAGATTTGTCATTGGATCTCAGCTTTTTGTTCTAGTGTTTTTTCCTAGACATTTCCCACCATTTCCACTATATATGATCACTAATTAGGCCCATCTCCCTTTCATTCCTCCTTCCTACCAACCTATTTGTTCACCCTCAGACTCCTCTAGATCCTCGTCTGAATCCCATCTCAAACTAGATCCTAAGCTACCCACCCCAGCATTTTATCTCCTCTCGATTATTCCCATCCCACTGCTCTCAGCACCTTGGCAGCCCATTACAGCTTTCCTTTCTCATGCTGCAGCTTCTATATCATACCGTACTGTACTGTACCATACCATACCACCCACACTCACCACAGCATTCCTGTCCTGAGCAGCTCCCCTTTTCTCTCTCCCATACCACCAAGACCAGGTGTTGTGACTGTTGAAAGTGCATCCTTGCTCCCAGATCACACACCCAAACTTCATCCAGCAATGACAACAGCTCGGAGCCAGAAACGTGGGGAAAGTCATGCGAAGCCGCAAGCTGGATGGAACCTGCTCAGGTGGATGGACTCTGGGAGAGTTTAATTCAAAACTGGGGTGTCTACTGAAAACGTGTTACGCACAGGCTCCAACATGGCCAAATATTAGTAAAATTTCATGAGGACAGCAAGAAGTTCATCTTTGATAAATAGGCCACCCAGCTTGCAAACGGGAAGTCCCTCTACCAAAGGATGAATGTACTAAAGCTATTTAAAGAAAAGCCTGCCAGAATTTTTTAACGTGGTCAAAACAATGGTTTTTTTTTCTTAGTTGTGTTTTCAGAAACAGCTGAAAGCTTTTGACTGAAGTTTTCTAGAAAATTGTCCGGAGGCAAACATCCAGCGTGGAAAATTCCAGACTGAACGATTCGTGTGTGGCAAAATTATATGCAGCTGATAACAGGGCTGTGGGTTCGGAAGTGATGGTGGATAATTGCCATAATAGTTAATGCTACCAATCCAACTACAACACTCTAATGTATTAACCAAATCAGGTAGTGTACTACTACTCACCAAAGAGTAGCAAAGGCAATGTGCAATTTCTTTTAGTTCAGAGGTGATTATAACATTTCACTCCATTCATTCACATCATGGAAATACGAATTTGAAGCCTAAGGGAATACTTTCAAAGGCATTATGAAGCACAGCCAAATAACAGTGTTCTGTCAAAATCCCAAAGATACCTAACGTGAAAGTCTATATGTATGTAACATAGATGTGTGTAACAGTAGCCATCTATATTAATAATACCATTACAGGAACACTGTGTTTGATTCCCTTTTAAAAATATTTTATCATCAAGGTTAACTTAAATGCTTTACCTCTCATGTAAAATAAGGGGAGAAGACTGAGACCCTTTTCTGTTTTAATGTGCAGTATTGCTGATTCTATGTTTCTGGCAAATAATTGCAGAGTGGATAGAGGAAGATTGTTCTGCCAAAATGCCATGAATACAAAAATGTTTTTAGTGGGGTTTAGGAGCTAAAATGAGAGCAGTGTGGGATACTGTACAGAAAAGTGGATTAGGACTTAGGTCAAGTCTCTAGTCCTCTTCCATTAGGTCGCTCTGTAAATAATTTCTCTTCTGTGACCCATTTCTCCACTGGTAAACAGCATGTGAAGGTCTTTATTATGTTGCAGGTTAAGTTTCAATTTCTCAACTTCTTCTAGAATGCTATTAGTTTAGTTTTCCTGTATTTGGCCACCTAAGCAAATAACGCCAGCCTCATCAGTGCTAGAAAATATCCTTCCAGCAGATGGCAGATATTGCTTATCCAATATAATCCTGTCATTCAGATCAGTACGGCTGCTGTGGGACCTGGAACATCAATAAAAGCAGGAGCTAAAACCTGAATCACCGATCCTCAAGATACATGTGTTTCAAAAAGATCTTGGGTAGCATGATTAAAGTTTGCCTTATTTCTTATGTATTTAGTTAGTAGAGAATTCCTAGATGTATGCTTCTTTTTTGTTATGTTTCTTTAGTAAAGAAAACTAAAGTATTTTTGGAAAATATATTTAAGTGAAGTAATGATAAGTGATCTAGCTGTTCAAAAATAAGGGAAACTGTTCTCATTTGGGCATGTGTTTATGGCGTTGGAGTACTAATATTTCCTGAATCACATGAATTGCCACCGATAAATTGAATTAATGAGTCAGAATTCTTTCAGACCAGAAGGCAATTGGGCATTTTTTAACAGGAGCAACTCATACAAGACTGACCAATATATAGCAAGTTTAAAGCCCTGGTGTACTTCACAGTGAATCTTGAAATCTGCTCTATTTTTACTGCCATTCATCCTACTGTACTCATTAGTTCTTTCTGTCCTTTACATAAGTTCACAGAGTCAGAGAAGTTACAGTAAAGTTCACCTCATGGTGTAAGAAGCATAAAATACACTAGCTGATGGAGAGCTCTAATTTCACTATGTGCTTCATTTTATTATTATTTGTCTACTGCTTAAGAAAAATGTTCCAACTGGGGAAAGACAAGGCAAAGGAAATAGCAGGAAATAGCTTGATATTTGCAAACAGTCACAATTCAGTGACCTCTCTTGCAGACCCTGAATTATTTTCTAGATCTGAGCTGCGGTATGAAAGACCGTCTTCTATATGAATTATACCAAATTTGCTTTCCATACTAATTTTCCTTTGGCACTTTCTGAATCAAAGCTCCCAAGCTCTAATGTGGGAGATGTTATAGCATCTAGGCTTTTATTCATTAGCCATTCAGCTGAGAAGACCAAAACTATTCTTCCTTGGTACTCTAAAAATGGTATGCAAAGGAAACTAATGAGTTTTGTAACTTTTTTTTACCTGGGAGTTGGGTTTCTTTTTTTCTAGCTGGCTGGGTTATTTTTAATTATATGGTACTCTAGGAGGCCATTTCTTTCCAGTGTTTTATTTTATATTTTCTTGAGCCCTGTTTCTGATCTTTTCTTCAGTGAAACACTCTTTAGAGAATGATCAGCTTGTGCCAGGACAGGTATCATTCCCAGGCAGCATCTTCACTCTTAATGGGAAACGTTACATAGCTGCTTAATATGGTTCTGTGAATATAAATTTAAATGCTCCACGAACACCTAGAAATAAAGAGGTCTTTAATTTCTTTATTATCATAGCAAGTCTCTTGGCAAAACTAGATAATGCCAGATGACGCTTTATTGATATTATTACTATTGCTATTATTACTGTGTGGGTAGGAGTTTTACCCACACTTAATGTTGAAGCCATTCCATACAGCAGAAAGCATCACAATGAGACCATTTTTCCATTGGTTATCCAGCATAAACTTGAGTGACACACCAATTATTTATGTTGAAAGCAGTTTAATCTGAATAAGAGTTTCAGAATTTGTTTCTGAATTAAGCGAATTTCCTACGAGGTGTATGCCAAAGGTTAAGTATTGAAATTGTCCACTAGCAAGTCTTGTTGTCTCCTACTTCGTAACTAGCAGGGGTAAGTATCTCTAGGAGAAAATGTAACACTTTGCAACGTCTAGCTTTCATGCCAGTGTGAAATACAGCATGAAGTGTTTAGTAGCACCTACATCAGTATGTAACATTGGACTGTTAGACTTCAAACATGAATAAGAAGAATTTAGTATTTCGAATTTAGAATTTAGTATTTCTAAATTATCTGTGCAGTCAGATGGAGGCCTGAGTGGCAGTGAATGCACTGTAGGTCTTCTTGCATGATACAATTTCTTGTATGATACAATTTCTATCAAGAATAGGAAGCAAATGACACTTGGTCATAAATAGGTGTCTCAGGAGCATGTATACTTATTTGCAAAACATTATCATTCATTCTTCTAAACATACTGTGCTGCTGTGTCATTGCCCTGATAAGGATCAGGAGATTTACTTGGGTTTTAGTTTGGTTTGTTAAGAGCTAACTGTTGTGTTCTATTTCCCTTTCATGTATCTGGAAGGAGAGAAAGACTTAAGTGGGGAAAACAGTAAAGGCTGACTGACTAAACGCTTCTGCTTATCTTTCCTTCTGCCCTGTTCATTGCTGTAGGTGCTGGGAGGCTGAAACGTAGATGTTTTTATGCATCAGGTGAAACAACAATCCTCTCCTTAGAATCTTGACCTTAGGAGACGCAATTTTTCTTTCTTCTCAAAGCAAAACATATAAGCTGGATGTGACATAAACATGTATCATTTCACCTCTACGCATCTATGCAGACCAAAGCATGAAGGAATATAGCAGGAAAATAGCAGTAAGTAAGGGGAACTACTGAGGAACTACCCTGAGCTGGAAGACAGGGATGG
>NW_009209328.1:0-22593 GCF_000690835.1 Fulmarus glacialis
GCCGCAGGGGCGCGGGCGGCGGCGGGTGGGCTGTGCGGCCTCCTCTGCCAGGAACTGCCTTGGCCCAGCGCCGGCACGCTCCAGGCCAGAGCCTCTTGCTGTTGCCGGCTGTATCGATCCCCACCCCTGTCCTTCCACGGGATCTGTTTATACGTGGGGGTGTCTGGGAGACACCCGTGTGTGTTTGAGAAACCCTTTGTTCCGAGAAGATGTAAAAAACACGGTTCAAAAGGTGCTGAGGATGCCCTTTCCTTGGCCTCATCACAGGGTTGAAATAGAGCACTGCCCAGATAAACTGTCCCAGTTCATAGTATCTGTGGTGACCTTAATGATTTCCCACTGTCTCCTGTTCTCTTCTGTCTTGCTTCCAGTTACGAGGCCAGTGCCAATGAGATGGATAGTACCTTGCCAGCAGTAGCAGAAGAGCTTTTGAAAGAGATCAGAAAGGCTTTTCAGGAGACCTCACACGGTATGTAAAGAAAAAAAGAACCATCCCAGCAGGCGCTGGGCCAGTAATACTGTCAGCCCTTCAAGTAGCAATGAGAGCTGTCAGCCTCTCCTTGCTTGCATCTTCTGCAGCCTCTGTTGCATAAGGGGTGGCCTTCACTTTCAGGAGTGGCAGAATAAAATGTTGAGGCTGCATGCCTTTTCTTGCATGCTTTTAACAGTAGGATAGTATAAAAGTAAGTATATTTGGGCTTCCACATTTCTTTTTAAAATTAATCACTGTGGTTCTGAGTGTATATTTAATTGCTGTACTTGATACAACTTGTCCGAACACCAAGGGGTTTGAAGCACAGGTAATGAGGAGCAGCCCCCTTCTAAAAGTCAGTTCCTTCCAAAAATTAGACCAGGTTGGGCCCTTTTTTGAACGTGGGACCTAGGGCAATGCTGCTTGCTTAGAGCTTGTAGTGTAAGTGGTTGCACTTGGGGGATGATAATTTACATACTTCTAGGTAGGCATTTTGTTGTGCCTACTGTACTGCCATTTTTATAGACTCGCTAATTTCAAAAGTAGAGTTGAAAGGGAAATCTTCATAAAAACGATCATGTTTCATGACTGACCGGCAGAGGGTGATGTGTTAGTGATCCCAGGGCAAAGAACAACTTTCCCGTTGCTTGAATTAAGCAAGCCTAAACCAACAATTAGATATTGGCCAATTCTAGCAGCTAGTTAGGAACAATTACCTTCATTGCACTCTGGATTACTAACATAGTTCTGTAATCTGTGCTGAAAGAATAAACACATGTTTGTGTTTATTTGATAAGTAGTGCAGAATGGTTCTTCTATTTAAGGAATATTTTAACTGCACTGAAACCAACCAAATAAACATTAAGAGAAGTCTGTTTGGGTACTACATTTGAGTGGGAAATGGGCAGAGACTTAATGTCTAAACTGCCAGGGTGATGACATTGACAGCTTTCTGGCATACTTGTAGTATGGCTCCTGTCAGGTTAGAGTAGATCCAAAATCTACATGTGACTTTTTAAAAGAGCTTTATAAATCCTGTTGTAAACTAGAAGAAAGAAGTCAACATTCCTTTTAAGGTATACTTTTTCTTAAAGCACCAAAATAGTACACTGGGACATAACTGCAGAAACAAACTGATCAATCACTTTGGAGAATTAAATTAGAATAAAGTTGGAAAAGTCAAACCAACAGCATAAGTCATAGAAAATATTTTGAATTGTTGGAACAAAGGATTTTAAAGTCAAAAGTCCTGATCTTCCAGTGGAATACAGAGATGTAGTACACTCTGTCCCATTAGTGATAACAGAAAGATCAGATTGGATGATCAGAGCCTAAGCTGTTAGCTACAACAGGCTGGTTTTCTGAAGAGTAATTTTCCATCTTAACAAGAAGTGCTAATAAGTGAAGACATTGTGTTTCTGTGTGCTGTATTAAAAGCTATAAACTAGTGGCGCCCTGCAAGACTATGCTGGGAAAAGAACAACATTTTTAAAGTTTTGATGCCAGAGTTTTCAACTCATGCCAAGAGAGTTTCAGGGAAACCGATATATATATTTTTAACCAATGTCTTAAAGTGACAGAGTAAGATGTTGAGGCCGCATGCCTTTTGTTGCATGCTTTTAAAAGTAGGATATTATAAAAGAAAGTATATTTGGGCTTCCACATTTCTTTTTAAAATTAATCCCTGTGGTTCTGAATGGATGTTTAATTGCTTTACTTGATAAGTGCCTTCACACTACCATAGCAGATCATTTTGCTGCTCCTTGTTGCTTTTTGGTAGCTAGAGAGGATGGCTAGAGCATTGCAGTCCTGTGTGGCCTCTGGGGGTGCATTAGGGAGACACTAGACTCCCTGTGATGTTGATGTCTCTCATAGTGGGGAAGTTCAGCAAAATCACACTTCGTTTTGTTTTTGTTGCAGTCCCCGACGACCTGCTGCTGGGGTAAGTATCTTTTGCTTCAGTTCTTGTCCCAACTGTCCTGCTAAACAGCAGCTGATAAACTGCTCTCTTCATAGCACCGCTGTTTTTTTCCTGTGTTTGACCAGTACATGTTTCTCATGCAGAGTTGCTACGTGTTTTTACTGGTAGTGGAAATGAAGGTCCAAAGAGACAATCTCAAGGGTTTTTCCAGAGATTCATGAAATTATCTCTGTATCGCTAAATCTCCTGTGATGACTTGCTCTAATTTGGGTGGATTAAACATGCAGAAACCCAGAATGTTGAACCTGAGCTCCGAGTCCACCCTCAGATCTGGAATGAGTTTTCTGTGAGAGTGGACTGTGTTTCAGAGTGATTCATGCGGCTGGAGTGCTGCATCTCCGCTGCGTTCATATCATTGTGAGCACGGCAGCATCCTGAGATCTCTTCTTCTGTTTGAGTCATGGGGATGTGTGATAGAAAGGGAGAAGTGATACCATGATGATACCATCCCTCTGCACAAGGGTACTGTTAACTTGAAGATTACCCTGAAAGTTTTCTTCTCTTTAGAAGAAGTCTCAGGTCAACTTCATCGTCCTTGTGTTGATTGAAGCTTGTGAATATTTCAGTCATTCCCAAGCAGTCTCCTAAGAGATCCAAGTTTCACAACTTCTGCAGCCCTCACTAATTGTTGTTGAAGGTAGAGAAAAGGCACCATCACAGTAAGAAAGGCTTTTCAGATTCATCTTTAACTTTGTGTTCTTTCCTGCCTGTAATTTAGCCAGGAGAGGAGATCGCCAGGAACCCTTCAGGTCTTAATATCTTTGGGTCCAAAGTTATCTAACATAACACCTGTGAAAGGTATGCATGCTCCTTCTTCTGGGACCACAATGGCCTTTGAAGGCTGGGATTATATTTGACAAGTCTCGTAACTTTTTGTTTCCTTCTTGTCATAAAAGAAAAGAGGAGGAAAGAAATTCCCTTGTTAAGTTTAATAACGGTTGGGTGGTAACTCTTGGCAGTCAGATTTCCATCAATTCCCTGTGACCAGCAGCTCAGAAGTATTCTGATTTAATTTCTGAATCTCTTCCAAATCTCTGAAGTCCTTGAATTTCCTTTGGGCATTTCTCTTACTTATTTCCTGTTAGACTGATGGAATTATATACATGATAAAAGAATTCCCCAAATTTGAAAGAGTTACTGAAACTCATTAAACTCAGCCCCCTTATAGCCCCAAACCTAATCATTAAGGAATGTCTTACGTTGAGTGTTCCCCCACCCACCTCCTCTCAGTCCTCAGATGAAGCCAATCCTTATTGCCATGAGTTTGTGCAACTGAAGTTTTGGTCTTCCTGGAATAAGTCTGTCTGCTTGGCTTGTTATCAATGAGATTGACTCAGACACATAGGTCAGCCATGCTGCTGAGACGCCAGGGCTCTGCCTTGGCTCTTTGTGTCTTCACTGGAGTTGGAAATGTTCCTCTGCTTTCTCCTGTTCTCATGCTCATGTTTTGTACTATCTTTTCATCACTGCTGATTTTCTTGTTGTTTACCCTTGTAACTAACCTAGACTACACAGATTTTTCTCAGTGGCTAAAAGGTCTGTAAAGCTAACTGAGTTGCTCCTGAGCTCTTTGGAACACATTCAGAGCAGCTGGATATACAGGTCTAGAATAACTTTTAAGCCTATGAGCTGTCTGGACAATAGGCTAAAGGTACAGATGTCCATATTTGACATAGGGCTTATCATATACCCTTGCACGGCAGGGGATGTGCTGAAATGAGTATGTAGATGGAAATTACTGTGCCTTCAGGACTCACAGCTCTTTATTTTTCCGCTTGCTGGTGTGGAATTTTACAGCACCGAGCACAGCAGCGGTCAAACACCAGCATGTGCCTCCATGGTGCTGCCTCACAGGACCGAGGCCAAGGAGAAAGTTGCGTAGAGGCCGTGTTTTGCAGGAAGCAAACATGTACCTGAGCAAACCTGGCTCACCTCATCTTTA
This sequence comes from Fulmarus glacialis, assembly GCF_000690835.1. Lineage (NCBI taxonomy): Eukaryota > Metazoa > Chordata > Aves > Procellariiformes > Procellariidae > Fulmarus > Fulmarus glacialis. The sequence continues at coordinate 4,396 of NW_009209328.1, forward strand.
CCCCATCCCAGGGCCACTCTCTAAAAGTTGTGCAGTGGTGCGTCCCTGTATGGTGATGTGTGCTGCTTGGAAGGAAAGGAAAGGGTAAGGGTTTTTAGGGAGGGTGGAGTGACATAAGGCATGTGCTGTCCCTGGGTGTTTATCTGGAATAAATTTGCTGTCTCTGAGCCCTGCTGGTAGCTGGATTACAGATGTAAAACTACTGCTATCCGGCGGCTCCATGTGCAGTGGAGCGTCTTAAGTATTTCCCTGATGGTCTTTAGCTTCTATTAATGCAGTTTGGTGGGTAGAGAAAGAATAATTTATACCTCAGTTGTGACTGTGATAGAGGAGACGCGATTGCTACAGAATGACGCATTCGTTCTCCAGGGTTCAAACCAGTTTCCCTGGGATGAGGAAGGAGCCCTACTGCTGCATTTCCTCTTGCTCAAGGAGCTAGGTATCATTGTTGCTCTCTCCTTGCTCCGAGGCATGATGTGTGGGCCATAACTGGAGGTAGGATTCAAGAACAACTGATCAATAATCTGATCCAGAGCAACTCATCCAGGACAGCCTGTATGTACAACTAAGGTGTCCCAGAGCACGAAGCCTTTTTCCCCTTAGCATTAGCAAGTCTGCCTCCATGTGCTCTGGTTTACCTGGTGCTGCCCCCACTAAAATCCCTGTTTATGCTCATTGTGCTCATGTGACAGTATCACAAGTTTACCGCAACAAGGATAATTGGGCTGCGTGTGTGATACTGCCTGTTGCCTGTAACCTCTGTTGGATCCCCAGCACTGTGCATCCCCTAGGATTTCCTTCCTGCATCTTCTCTTTGTCAGCAGGTCTTGCTTTTGCTGCCAGAGGTGCAGTTTCCCCTGAAGAAGACCTAGTGTATTTAGAGTGCTGAGCAGAAGCAAAGTTTCCAGCTTTAGAGTCTAGATTCACTGTTTGATAAATTGGTTACACACCAGTGCTCTGTCTATACAGAGTTTGTATTGGAAGAGCTACGGGAATACTGACAAAAAGGCTGATCAGATCACTGTAAGGAGAACCTGTGTCTCTAGCTTCACCTACACTCCCTTTGCAATAATCAGTGATCTGTAAAGGGACTGTCAAGCCAGAAATGCTGCTCAAAGAAAACTCCTCAGCTACATGACTAACACTGTTGTCAGAGTCATAGAGACTGACTAAAAAAATCTCACTTCTGTGTCTCTGATGCACTTTGTCTCATTTTAGTTCAGGACAGGAACCACTTCATGTCCTGTTTGTGCAGCAGGCAGCCAGAATAGCGTTTGGGTCATAGTGCTGAAGAAGAAACACTTAAGCTGTAATGTCCTGTGTAAGAAAAATCTTTAAAATGCCTTATAATTAAATCTGAGTGGGATTTTGCAGAGATGTGGGACTGTTTGGGCACAGCTTGGAAATTTGGAAGTTCTCTTACGAATATCAAAAACCACGTAGATGCTCCGAATAGCTGGCGGAGCAGCTGGGATTGTCTCAGAGGAACAGGGCAGGGATTGGTGGTCACTTGGAGAAAGACAGCAAAGCTGAGAATGACAAATACACTTCATTGCTTGGTAGCGTAATTAATGGAGCTGTTACTGTTGGGAGTTTGAGAGGCAATGGGAACCTTTGGCTACAGGCCTTCTGGCCTCCGTACGGCTAAATCCCATGAATTAAGGCTAAGCCAGGTGGCCTCTTTTTGTGGTGTGACCTAACTAGAGACACGTTCTTTTTCAGGCTGAAGTTCATATTTGGCCCATCTGCTGTTCCAGCTTTGGATTTGGTGGATCAGCGTTCTGTCACCCGAGTCATGTCCCCCAGTGGAAGGACTGCATACCAGGTACACACTGTTTTTCTCCTCTTCAGTCTTACTTTCTGATGGTTTCTGGTTGACATGTGAGCCAATATTTTCCTAACTTGCAGAACATGGAAGGGCACTTGGATAAAGATGGAGAGCATATCAGCGTTTTACAAACTCCTAAAGTGATACTGAAGAGCAATAGCCACAGATTAGAATTAGAACAGCATGGTACACCACCGTTTTCTTTGTGGCTCCCAGCCAGTCAGAGACGATTTCTTACAAGTTTGTGGGTATCACAATCAGAAGGAAGTTTTCCAGGGATTGCTAATTTTGCTTCATTACTTTCATCTTATCCAGCAAAGGCAGTTCTTCCTCTTGTCAAACTGTATGCAACAGAGTGTTATCTGCCATCACTGCATTTCTTTCCCTGTTGCACTCCAAATCCTGTGTCCTGAACACTCTTGACCTCTACTTGGCGATAGGATCCTTTTTGCCTGGGAGGAAGCAATACAGGCCAAATCCCTGGGTTTCCTTCTAGTTCACTGTAGCCAAGTCTGTGAATCACGGAAACATCTTCATAAAATGGCATTTTAGGGAGAAGAGCTCACCTTAGCCCTAAAGGTCAAACTCTTACGGCACAGGATCAGAGATGGAGCTGAGGCTCATTAGGTGAAGAGAGGAGCCATTGGCACTTCTTTCTGACTTTTCTGTGGTAGGCACAATTCCTTGCTCTACTGTGCCACAGCACCTGTGGCATCTCTGTTGGGGACAGCCTGTCTGTTCTGTGAGCCATTGACCAGCTGCATCCAGCCCATGGGATCACAGAGTCAGCGACACACTGTGTGCTGTGCCCTAGCTAAGGCTGTATAAGCAGCAGGACCCTGTGCCCATAAGATTTTAGTGAAGAAGCACCCAATTCTTTCTACTTAGCGCTACTAACCCCCTCAGATAGCACAGCCCCCTCCATTGCTGAACGTGGTGCTGTGCTTTTTCACACACCAGAGAAGGGGGAAATCCCTTTGCTCGCTGTTGCAGCAGCCAAGAGGAACATTTCCAAATATCCTCCCTCAAAGGGCCTGCCCTCCTTCATTGGATGCTTTGGGGTCATCTAGGGTAAGAGAAGAGCTGTGAAGCCAGGCCTGGGTAATGACACAAACATTTTTCACGTGTTCAGAGCTTGCATTGCTTGATTTGCACATGGAGTCTTTATCTCTTCTGGGCCTTGGGGAGGACATTGGCCCCTCCAGAGAGGCATGATTCATAAACATACAGGGCTCAAGAACACAGCCTTTGATTTGAGTCGAGGGCTTGCCTGTGGGTATTTGGTAACACCTAAGAAGCACTGCTTCCAGGACCCTTAGACAGCAGCTGCCTCAGTAATGGAATGCTTAAAGGCTTTCCCTTTTTTACTGTTGCTCAGCTGAATATGCCACTGGGCAGAGAATGGTCACATTCTCCTTGCAGAGCTTTGTCGGGCCATGCATGCTAAGGCAGAGCTTTGCAGGCTGGGATGCACAGTCTTCACTTAGCACCCCTTTGTGTGAAAGATGAGGGGGACTGCTTAGAGCCTCTGGTCTTCCCAGGGAGCCTAAATTTGTGCTGACATGCTTACAGCTTTTCTGCAGCATGGCAGAGTTATCTGCACCTTAAGAGGCCTAATATTCATCTCTTAGATGCAGGAAGCTTCATGAGACACGGAGGAGATCAGAGGAGCATGGCGAGAGGGCTTTGATATGCTGGGTGCTGCCCTGACACCCTGTTCTGGTCTGGGCAGGGTCATTGCTGAACAGTCCTGCCTCAAACTGCACGTGCTGCAGCAAGGCAGGCACCTCTCCACACCGCCCAGCCCTCTCCCCACTGAAGTGAGGGGCCAAAAATTCCTGCAAAAAACAGTCACCAAGTGGGAGCTGATTGATTAATGTCTACTGATGGCTCCAACAGTTGGCTCAGCTGGTGCACATTGGAAAAGAGCAAGTGTAAGAACTGCTGTCCTCCTGCCGCTTGCAGGTAGAGGGAGCCACCAGTTCCCCTGTGGGGAAGGAACCCCTGGACAGGTAGATCAGGGCTGGTCACCAGGAGTTAATGTAGGAGCGGCTGAGGGAACTGGTGTTGTTTAGCCTGGAGAAGAGGAGGCTGAGGGGAGACCTCATTGCGCTCTACAACTACCTGAAAGGAGGCTGTAGTGAGGTGGGCGTTGGTCTCTTCTCCCAAGTAACTGGCGATAGGATGAGAGGAAATGGCCTCAAGTTGCGCCAAGGGAGGTTTAGACTGGACATTAGGAAAAATTTCTTTACTGAAAGAGTGGTCAGGCCTTGGAACAGGCTGCCCAGGGAAGTGGTGGAGTCACCATCCCTGGAGGTATTTAAAAGACGTCTGGATGAGGCGCTTAGGGACACGGTTTAGTGGGCATGGTGGTGTTGGGTTGATGGTTGGACTCGATGATCTTAGAAGCCTTTTCCAACCTTAATGATTCTATCATTCTATGATTCTAGGACAAGCCCAGCCTTCAGCCAGGTACTTTGTAGCTGACGGGTATGATGTGAGTGGCCCCCCTGCATCACCCGGGGTCTGTGCCTGTGTCCTCCCAGCTGACAGGCAGCCTACAGGAAGCAGTCCCTGCCTGCAGGTCCCTATGTGCTTCCGCGCAGCATTCCTCTTTAGAGAAGCTTGATTGCTGATTAAGGCCATGCTGATGAGTTCATTAACAGAGGAATCTGAAGAGAGATTTTCTCTGGGGGTGTGAGGCTGGTCCCATTGCGAAATTCTTCCTCAGCACAGCTGTCTGAGATGCAGAAACAAACAGCAGAGCCTCCCCTGAGGCCGCTGGCTGGAGCAGTGACAGGAACACAATCTGGGGCTGTAGAAACCAAAACACTGAGTAGGATACTGCACTTTAGAGTAGCTGGGTAGCATCACTGGCTCTTCAGTCATGTGTGTGTGGTGTAGACACGTATCCCAGCTTGTGTGTACCATGTATCCCAGAAGTATGTACACCTCTCTCTCAGCAGAGAGCATGGCCAGTGCAATGGGGAGTGGGGGACATCTGTGGCTGCCTGGACACATGCACAATCATCCCTTTCAGTTATTCCCCAGAAAGTCAGCTCTGCCGTTTGCACCCAGATGTGGTTGAGCTGGAATGTGAGGTAGTGCTTTCACTTGCAGCTGAATCTGGAGAACTGTTCTCGTTGAGGCCATGAGGCTGGTCCTATTGTGAAATTCCTTTGGGTCATCATAGCCAAATCTGAGATGTTGATACTTCACAGGCTAAAATGCTGTTTGCGTTCCATACCACCCAGCACATCTTAGGTATTGCTTCAGGGCAAAATGGCTCTGCTCAGACAGGCCCTAGGACTGCAGCCTGTAGTGTAGGCAGCTCTTGCCCTCAGGAACTGAGATGGGAGAAGAAAGAGCCCTCAGTCAAGTAAAAGCTACGATTTGTTTTTTAATGCCCTTGCTACTTAATAGGGGGGCAGCACCAATGGGCTATTCAAGGGCTGATGTTACCTCAGAGTTATTAATCATCACAGAAGAGCTTGTATAATACCTGCCTATGCTGCAGACTAAAGCCAACACTTGTAACTCCAGCTCAGGGATAAGTAAGTCTTACCTGCTGCAGAGATGGTGGATGCTGGCTGGTGGTGGACCTGTGCTGGATTCGGCCGAAGTGTAAAGTGGTGAGCAGGCAGCAGTTCGGGCACCTATTAACTATGCCTGAGTTGCAGAAATGCTGTGAGCTGTGGGAGTGAAGCCAGTTAGCAGGGGAGAGGCAGTGCTTTAGCCCTCCTGCTAACTGTCACTTGCATTGCTCATATCCTGCACTTTTATGGGATTCTTTTTTATGTCTTTTTTAATTAATTTCCTAGAACTGTATGGCAACCTGCCTCACCGTGAAGGATTTGAGCATCAGATCCTGGCACAGACTGTGGTGCTACCTAGCTGTACTCTGGTGGCAGCAGTAGCTGCCGTGGTGCCACAGCTGGCCCTCCTGCATTCCCACACACTGGCAGGGACACCACCACCAAGGTGATTTTTCCTCGCTGTGCAGCCAGCAAGCGCCTGGAGATGAGGGCAGCGGAAGGAAATCTTACAGCATCTTGGAGCCAAGAGAGTACCCCAGTGCCTGGCTTGGCTGCAGCTGGCCAGAAACAGAGGCACCTTTTTCTCTTGGTCTTTGGATTTTAGATTCTGCCTTATTAGGCAGAAGCGGAATTCTTGCTATGTGGGTCAGGACAGGGGAAGCTAAACTCAGCCGAAATCTGGCAGTGTCTGTGTCTTCCCCCCGTCCTCAAAGGAGAACACTTCTGAAGGAAAGGCACCATCGGAATATTTCATCTTGGAAAAAACAATCAAAAGGGCTAGAGAAAAACAAACTTATCACAAGTGAAACAAACTCAGCCTGGAGTATAAGGAGGGCCCAGGGTAAAGGCCAGACTGAAAAAAGAATGGTTTACTCTGAAATGGGAATGTGAGTCTTGTGTCCTGAATCTGGTAGGAGTAAGGGGGATTGTGAGGCATAGGTGCTTCTGTGGGAGAGCTTAAACTTGTGGACGTTACCTGTCGGGCAAGGGGTGCAGAGAGAGCTCCAGAGGACAGGGGAAGGCTCCCCTTGCAAGTGCAGCTCTGGACCGGGAGGGACGATGTTCCTCTGGAGGGACTTAGGAGTGCCAGGGGGACTTAGGAGTGCCTCCCTCCTGGAGGGGAGCATCACTCTGCAGAGCTCCACTGTCTTTTCACTTTTTTGTGTTTATCTTTGGATTTAGGTGTGTGTGTGCCACAAACCCAACCAGAATCTAAAGCCTGGTATAGGAGAGGAGTGTGGTGTGCCATCAGAGCCCAGAGGCTTGTGTGCAGAGGAGGGCACTGCTGGTGATTACACCCATGTAAATCCCCACCATTCTCTGGAATATCGAGGAAGAGTTAGTGCCAGCTATTGAGGCCACAGAGCTGACACAAAGCATTTGCTCTTGCTGTGGCAGATACGAGACACATCATGGCAAATAGTCTGTGGTAATTGGGTGCACTCAGTTTAGGCCTCAGAGCATTAGTAACATTCATGCTATTGAGCGCAGGTTTCTGCTTAAAGACGGCGACTGCAGGCCCTTCCCTTGCAATAGGAGAGGGCAGAGCGATTGGCTCTTAAAGTAGCTTTCTAAAACCTATTTTCCAGTCTTGAAGAAACCAAAAGAGAAATAATCCATAGGTTGGCTTTCCTATACCAGGCAGTCAGCTCCAGCAGCTCACAGATTGCCTATCAGCTTCTCCATGCTGGAAATGAATCTTCCCTCGCCTGGCTGCCTGCGGCCTGTGCCCATGGTGCAGAGCAATATGCCTCAGTACCAGCCTTGCAGCAGAACAGCATGTGGGAAAAGGAGGCAGTGCTGTTCCCAAACCAGAGATGGAGCAGGAAGGCTTCTTCTCTGGAGACTTCAACTTTGTTTATTCAGACAAAACTGGATTCCAATAGCTGCAGCTGGTTTTGGGAGCAAAACAGCAAGAGCCTTTGCAGCCTTCAGCCACTGGAGCTAGTTAGAAAAGGCCTCACTGCGAGTGCTCACTGCTGCTCTCCTTCCATCCTCAGGTTCATGGTGGCCCTGGATTCACAAATGACGAGAGAGTCTTCGTCATCTTCAACTATCCTGTGTCTGCCAGTACTGGGGGAGGAAGCTCGCTGGAGGGGCTGGCAGCTCGCTGTGCTGCCAGCTTTGGGAGATTGGGGGAGGGGGCTCTGTGCTCGGTGCCACTGCCCTTTTCCTGATCTCTTAGCAGCAGACAAGGCACTGGAGCCAAGGTCTGGTGCAAGCATGGGTGTACATACAGGAGCGCTTCCTCGGCTGTAGGGAGAGAAGCGTGTAGAGACCATGAGAAAGCTGAGGAGCTTCAAGCTTTGGGGATGCAGTCTTTGGGGATGCTTTTGTATTGTGGTACCTGCTCACCAGTTGCGTGCTGTGAGTCATTGCAGAGAGGACATCAGGCCAGATACATGCTAAGAGTTAGAGAAATTAAAAGTGAATGCTGTCTCTCACTCGCGCTTCCTCTGACTGCCTTTATTTCAGGTCCTTGGGAGCTCAGGCAAACTCTACACCTGCTACAGTTCCTGCCATTTCTGCACGTGTCCCGCTTTTGGTTTTACTGTACTGCAGAAGAGCGAGAGCCTTCTGGTAAGTTGTCTGCCTTAGCCTGGGGCCGGGTCAGGGAGCTGGGGAGAAGGCCGTGCTCTGCTCCTTGAACCTGAGCAGCCTGAAGTTTCCAAGGAAGCATGAGTGTTGAGCTGGCCAGGCAGGCTGTGCCTGATCCACTGCATAATCTGGCCTCTGGGAGTTGCGATATTTGGGTGGAGCTAGGCCTTACTAGGGTTAGGGAGGGCTTTTGTTCTTAATTACGCATTACTGTTCTGACTTTCAGGAGATCAGTAATCCCTGGTCTCTTGGAACAAGGGCTATTGCTGCTAATGAGACTGCCACATGGAGTCTGGCTGATGAAGTGGTGCAGTTCACCTGGTGCCAGTGAGGAAGGGCTCAGGGTAACTAATTGGTCTGCAAGTGTCCCCCAGCTCTGTGCCAACCATCCCTCCCTCGTGGGAAGCCCGTCTGTTCCAGGACCTTGGTCAGCTGGGCCTAATACTCTTGTTTTTGAGAGCCATGTGGGCTGCCAGACAGTACCAAGCCGACTCTTGTTCTTTATAGTCTGGATCTACCTTCTCCTGCATGCGTGTGGGGAGCGCATCGGGAGCCAGTTAACGCTTTGCTGTGTGTCAGATCCCTGTATTACATTATCCTGACGGCAGAACTGACCTGGTGCAACTGGAGTGCCAGCCTGTGCCAGGGCTTGGTGTGCCAAGAGGGAACCATGTTCGTGGGAGGGGTGAGCGCTTCATTAGATCCATTCTGGCCAGGATGGATTTTTGTGGCTTCCAGATAGAGCATGACATTCCTGCGTTGCTCCTGCTGTTAACTTGGCTGCGCTATTATTTGCAGTGCAAACATATACTTGCTGTCTACCTCAGTCAGGCCATGGGAGCCTGCCAGGAACTATCTGTCTCTGAGGAGCAGCTCACAAGCATCTTACTGGCTGGGGAAGAGGATGAAGGATGAAGGATTTGGATCACATGTAGATGTGCTTTCTGTGTACCCTCCCGGCGGTGTGGCTGGCATTTTTCATATCTATAAGGCTGTCAAATGTTCATCATGTCTGGTAGTTTTCTTCCTGTGCTGCAGCCAAGTGTGACATTAATTAGCAGCCTTGCACTGATGGATTAATTAATAAATGTTAAGAAGCCTGTGTTGACTTCAGTTTCACTTATTTAGGCTATTCTTGGGATTGCTGAAGATGTTTGAACTAATCTGTAGTATTGTGTGATGTGAGTATACAAACAGTCCAGCAAGTCTCTCAGTGATCCATTAAACCTTGTTAAATCTGCTCATGCTTTGACTAACCCCACCGCCCGTCCAGTGCCTGCATGGCTTTGTGGAGTTGGCCTTTGACAGAGTGATGCTGCAGTGGCTCTTTGCAGCTGGCTGCTCAGAGCAGTTTCTGATTCATTACTGGCAAACCTGTACCAGGGACTGGGGCAGGGACCCCTCAGCACCTCGAGACTGATGACAGGTCAGTGCTTCCGCTGTGCCTACTGTAATACAGGATCTTTGGAAGCATCACTCTGGCTGCTGTGCTTTTAAATTGACCCATTTCAGACAACCACCTGGCGGGCAAGGCAAGGCTGTCCACATCAGACATGGGGGAAAGGAGACTGCTGCTCCCCTGTTCCACACACCAGCCGGTGAGCTGGAAACCAGCTCCTTCCACCTCTGTGACTCCCTGCCTGTGCTCTGAGATTCGGCTCCTCTTTGAGAACAGCATGGCCTCGTAAGACACACCATGTGAACAGAACACCACAAGAAATAATGGGGCGCAGGCTGAGCCAGGTTGTGTAGGTGGTAAATTAAGCATTCTGTATGTAAATAACAGTTACTGCAAATACAAAATCTGAGCAACATGAGGAAAACACATCCATCCTATGTACATCAGAGCAGTAATGAGTGATAGCTGAATAGCTACAGCTGCACTCGCTGCAGAAAGTTCCTTTGCCATTTTCACTTCACATTTTTATAGAAACCTTCAGAGCTTTTTCTTGAGGGGGACGAGAAAGGTGTCCTGTTTTTATTTTGCCTTGAAATGACTTTGGCTCAGATCCATGAAGGCACTTAATGTGCCTAAAGACCACAGTGACCAGGGCCATAGTTAATAATGGCTAACAACCCAATGGCACAGTCATACTAAGGAAACACCACATCTGTCTACAGGAATTCTGGCTCATAAGAGGCATATGAAAGGTAGCAGTAGTGGATGCCGAGCTGCAGTGCAAGCTGTCACATATGGGACCATCTCTCTCTGTATTGCAGTGCTGTGTGTTTCAGTCTGTTCGTGCTGTCCAGAGTTTGGTTCATTTTCAGCCAGCAGGAGGGGAGAGATTACATTCTTTGTTGTAAGGATAAATGTGGCTTGCAACCACTTTGCAACACTGCCAGACCTGCAGGTGAAACCCTGCCTGTTTCCAGCCATCATTAACAGAAGGAACACAGCCAAAGATAATACAGAAGGGAAGGAATGAAAGAAGGAGAGAGTCAAACCCTGCCCAAATGGCAGGACGTGGCTACATGTGTTAGCTGGACTATGACCAAGGCAGATGCAGCAAAGCTGAATGGGACTGTTAAAGGAGAAACACGTGGGACGGTAACTTTTAACTATTCAGCTGCTTCTTGGAAATGCCAGTATCTGAGATACTGAGCTGTAGCTAAATTTGGACATCGCATAAACATGTACAAACCTATTCAGAGCTTACTGGTGGTTCACCAAGGTTTGGGGCTGACTCTTACGGCTGAGCTGCTACACACACGGTAGCGAAATCCATCACTCCTAGTGAGCCATCCTCGGCATGGCGGGCCCTAAGTCATACCTGCAGCTGCTGCCTGCAGGTCATGCCAGCTGGCACAGCAGATGCTGCAGGAACAGGATTTCTTCAAATCAGCTTTTCAGCTGATTTTACACCGTATTTGTCATATACACCAGAGAAATGAAACCCTTGGGTTTCATTATTACCCCCCTTTTAGTGCAATGCAGTTAAAAAAAATAGAAAGCTTTCTACATGATTCAAGTACAATTTATCATCAGGGACAAACTTCTCCAGGCATCACAGTCTGTCCACTGGACCTGTTCTTCAGGAACTGGCTGTGTTTAAACTTCCTTCCCTGCCACCTGGCTCTAAAAGGCCTGCTCCCTATCTCTGCCTGCCTGCATGAGTTACCACTGAAACCCATATTTAATACACATCCTTGCACTCCAGCTTCTCACTGGTCGCATGGTGATGCTGCTGGCACTGAGTGCTTCAGGGAGAGATGGTACCACTTTACCATGTAAGGACCTTTAGGCAAGACTCCCGTTTGTAAGGGGGCCACAACGTGATGGCAGGTCTGAGCTAGTCAAGAACAGCTGTGTCTGTACCACAATTGGCTTTTGGGCATGAAGGAGGGAGGCTGTTTGGTGTTTTTCTGACTCCCCTCCCTGTTCCTCTCAGTTGTGGAAAGAAACTGCCCTGCAAAATAAAAGTCATGCCAGAAACACGGTTCATTTACAGCAGTGCACGTGCCGTCATGCAGTCTGGAGAAGTGGAGCTCGTACTTCAGAAATTAATGCACTGTTCTTTCTACCTTTGTCTAGTTACATATGAAATCAGGTGCAGTAATTACTGAGCTGTGGTTGCAGAGAGTTATTAACTTGCAGTACAAATTAAGACTGCTCCGCTGTTGAGCGGGCTTTGTCCTTACAAAGGGCCAGGACTCGGTGGCTAACTGCAGAGGCCAGGCTAGGCAGTCTGCAAGGTGAGCTTCTTCCCCAAAGAGCTTGGCCAAAATCAGGTCGCAAATCAAGGCATTCTAGCTTCTCAAGCAAATTAGCTCCCTTCCAGTCTCTTTTGCTACTGATGCAGGTCAGGATTAAAAAAAATAAAAAAAATCACTACTAGAAAAAGCGCTCACAGCTTCTGGGGGTTACCGGGGCTGTAGAGGAACCCCAGCAAGACCAAGTTTTAGGAATCAGGTGAGCTGCAGCTGTCACAGCTAAAACCTGCACTTCTGGAAGCACTTCAGGGCTGTCAAGTTTTGACTTGGGAGCAAAAATCTAATTGTAGAGATCAAGTCACCAAGGGGGTGTTTGCACCAACCTCAGGGATTCTGGATCAGACTGGCTAGGATTATTAGGGCACTTCTGCCTTTTGATAGCAGGAAACAAATTTGAAATCAAACCTGAAGCACTGGTCTGCACAATCCTGTAGACCAAAGTGATTTAAAGGCAATAAAACCACTGTTCTAAAACTTCAGTCAACTCTCTTCTAAAATTTTTCTCTTTCAGTAAGTAGGGCTTCCATACTGGGGCCAAAAATAGCTGACCAATTCTGATCTTGTTTTCCTATCAACATGGTCATGTCCCTTAGAGCCTGGAACGCAGATTCAGTTTCACACCAGCAACTGGGCTAAGTAAGACTTTTTCCCATCGGAGAATACTAGCTGCATCAAACAATTGATGGAATAATTAGGGTATTACCAAAGTGCTGTCAAGTATGGACTTAAAGAACAACCCAAAAACAGACACAAAATTATTACTCCTAAATGAATCAAAAGATTAAAAAAAAAAAAAATAATTAAAATAAAGATCCTAGGACTTGACATGAGCAGCACATTTGGGGAAACACCCCCAGCAGGTGGGTCTTCCACAGTCAATGTCTGACCTGGAAAGGAAATACAATACGATCACGCAACCTGGGTTTACAGTCGAGGGTGAGCTGCACTCAGTCTCCCCGGTCGGGTTATTCCTCTAGGAGGCACTATGTTAATTACAAAAATAAAAAAAATACAGCTGCATAACTGCATAGTGGTCATCTCTGAGCACTCCTCTAGGAGTTAGCTGTAACTGTTTCACATAGGCACAGGGAAGGGTAGTGTCAGGGACAGACTGCAAAATCCCAGGAGCAGGACATGCACGGTCATATGGTCACAGAGGCTACTGGAGAATTAATGTTGGTGACAGTCAGGTGCTGGTTGTTGTCAGTGGTGCACTTGGGGAAGTCATCCGTCTTACAGAGGATCTTGGAAATGATCTTGCGGAAGGTGTAGCGGAAGTCCCTGATCCTGTAGGCATAAATGATGGGATTGATGACAGAGTTGGCATGGGAGAGGATGATGGCCACATACATCACCCACTCAGGCTTGGATTTGGAGGACTCCTCGTGGAAGTGAGTGATGCAGTTCAAGATATGCAGGGGCAGCCAACAGAAGGCAAAAAGTCCTACAATGATGGCCAGAGACTTGGCTGCGTGGACCTCCTTCTGCAGTGTGGTCCTGGAGTTGCCCATCAGTTCAATCTGATGCAACTGTTTGCAGGCGACCATGAATATCTTAATGTAGATTCCCAGCATGATAATGAGCGGAAGCAGCACGCAGCCGAAGAAGTTGAAATACACCATGTAGCTCATCGTCACCACGTTCTCAAAGAGGCATGAGATGAAGCAGCCATGGTGCTCTGTCCCGGTGTCAGCCCCTGTCTCGTTGGTGGCATTGGGACAACCGCTCATGGCTTTATTCCAGCCCATAAGCGGAGTCAGTCCAATTCCAAAGGACAGGAGCCACAGCACAGCGATGAGTCCTCTTGCCCGCTTGCCAGTCACCAGACTATTATACCTACAGCATCAAGAACAAAGCCAAGATAGAGCCATTATATAAATGAGCGCTCGTGACTTCCCTACAGTTAAAGTCATCAGCATTTTGGCTAATGCCACAAAAGCCCCACCCACACCCACGCGGGAACCTCACCTCTGTGATCCCCGGAGGGGTAAAAAATCTCACCTGTGCTCTACGCCTACGCAAAGTGATTTGGGGAGGTGATTCACTTGCTATTCCTGAGAGGTGCCAAGCACTGCTCCTGCCCGCGAACATCCTTCAATAGGAGGTGAGGACTTGGAGTCTTAAAAAAGGCTTTATCATTGCCTGAGCCTAAACCACCAACTACAAGGAGGGCAAGAACAGGGGGAAGGCTCACTCTGTAACCACCAACTTGCTCTCTTGCTCTAAGCATCCATTATTGGGCACGCCAGGACACGTTGCTGGGCTACATGAACTTCTGGGCTGACATTACAGCTGAGACAATGCTGGCTCTCAATTCTACACTGTAATGGGTAGCTAAAGACTTAACCAGCACCACCACACACTTACAGCCTTTATACCGCACCGACTTGCTTCAACTTGGGCTGCTCTTATGCCTGCAGCAATGCTGGCTTTCACTGGAGATTGCAGCAGTCAGGTAATGTGATGTCCCTTCCCATGCTACCTCATACACTAAGGTGGGAAGTACACATGTGTGTGGAAACCAGGGATCCTACCAGTTTCCCAAACGGTGCAATTGCTGGTTTACACATGCCAGACTGCAGCCCACGCGAGCTTGTTGTGGCTGGATAACAAATACCCTGAAAGACTTCTCTGAGCCAGCATCTAAAAGCAACTGCTAATGATGGATTGCTTAAGGAGTGTTACAAGTTAGGCTTTGTGTCTCCATTCAGGGCCTTGCATCCAGGCGTGGAGCTGGGAGCCAGGGACACTGGGCTCGTCTTCCCCCATTTGACGTCCCTGCTTTATGCATCCTCCATATGCATAAAGCTGATGCGGGCAGCTTCGCTTAGCTCCCAGGGCTGGTGTTGGCCTCCACTGCTCGTATATGTGACATGCCAATTCTGTAGGACACGCACCATCGAGACGTCCTGAAGCCACACACAGACTCCGACCTGCAGCTGCTGAAGCTGTCGGTGGGGTTAGCAGCCGTGCGTGGCTGCTGCTGTCAAACGATGCTTGTGCTCTGCTGACCGTAGCTGGTTGTAAAGATCTGGATTTGTAAGTAAACACCTTCCTTGGGCTCCTGCTGCTCTCACATGTGTTACAAAGAAGCTCTGCGGTGGCCCAGGGACAAGCTGATGCAGTGTTGAGGGGTGCAGAGCCATGCGCTGCCCCACACCTTTCCCAACTCCACAGACTGGGTGCCTTCATGGCCAAGAAAACGAAGGTTGTGGCTGATGCTCAGAGACACAAACAGGGCTGGAACCTAAAGCAGCAAAAGTCAAGCTGGTTTGGGTGCAACCAGAACAGATGCCAACATCAAAGCATCAGTCGGATTGCTTTTTGGAGATAGGAAGAACTGGCGACTGCCAGAAAGACAACATGAGAAACCCATTACTGTCCTCTCCACAGCCAGTTAGCATCTGCTGGCTGACACACGTCCCCCCCTTCCCACACCCTTCTCTCAGTGCTTGTTTACTCTGGCTTGGCTACCCTGCTCCTCCTTTCCTAAGAACGTTTGTTCTGATTTTCTTCCGGCCCGTGAGGCAGGGGAGGGTTTTATTCCCACAGACCCGCAGCTGTGCCTGTGAATCACACTGCGGTTGCCTCCGTGCGAGCCGTGTGTCCCTCTCCTCCTGCAAGCTACAAAGACAGGAGGGTAAGTGGGGGGTCTGCCAGCACGAACCGGGAGGCAAAGAGGGGCTGGGGGGAACCCTCGGCTCCTTCTGTGCGGCCGCTGCGAGCGGGGCTGGCTTCGGGCACAGCCGGGGCCGGCCGGGAGGATGCGGGAGCAGCAGCCACATTTAGGTGATGCTGAACTGTGAACACACTCCATGGGGTAGATGTCTAAAGGGCAGGTCCAGCCACTGAAGGGTTTCTCCTGCACTTTTCTCTTATTATTATTAAGTCTCGCTGCTTCAGAAAATGAGAAGTTGTCAGACAGGGCACCGCCGAGGCCAAGCCCATTGCTTTCAAAACCGTGTTAAGTGCCTGTTTTCAGCAGCCAGAGCTGGTCTGGGGTTGTAGGGCCTGAAAACTTTTAAGATTTGATTCGGAGCAAGTTCCCAGAAATCTGATCTCTTGGCAAAGTCTGCGTCTCGAGCTATGACGCTGGCCAAGCTTAGTCAGTGCTGCAGGAGCACCAAGAGCTGCTGCTCACCTACAGCTCTGCACGTGGGAAGAAAAAAACCGAGGCTCCTTGGCTATTCACACGTAGTTGATCACTTCAGTTGCTTCTCTGCTGCCTCAGTCATGTCACATCCCAAAAACTATTGTACTGAGACTGGAAGATGCAAAAGGGACCGTTGTTCAGACAGAGAAACTGAAGGAGTCAAGAGTTTTGTGTGTCTGAAGCAGGCTGTGCACAGGAACACAAGGAAAAGCCGCCGTGGCTCAGCGTGCCGTGCTCGCGTGACCACCGCGTCACTCAAGGCTGGTGACATTCGGTGCTGCCTCTTGCTGAAAAGATACGACCCCAAGTAAGGCTTCTTCCATCTGCTCTTCTCCTGAACTCTTCTGCAAATATAAGGCTTGGCTTGAAGGTTTACAAAACCAGTTAAGTAGTCACTTCATTTTCCAGTGGCTGTAACGGTGGCATGTTTATTTTAGTGTTGCTCGCTCTTCCCCAGCACACACAGCAGAGCTGCAGCCAGGATCACGTTTAAGCGGGGGCCCCTTCTGCGAGAAGGAGGAGATGGAAAAACGTGCTGCGCTCCGGGTCTGCAAAAGCCAGAGCTGAGCAATGGAGAGGGCTGCAGGCCTGTCCGGCAGGGAAGAGATGGTGCTCATGAAAGTGGAGACAGTTATTCACAGTGAACCGCTTAGATTAGCTCTTTATTTTTGCGGGGATGCATTGCAAATTCCTCCCAACATCTCTCCGTTCAGTGGATTGATCCCAGGGAACGACGATGGTCGCTGCTGTGACTACAGAGAAGGGTCACAGCTGGTCGCAGAGCTACCAGCCAGGAGAGGCCAAGGTGAAATTGGGGATAGTTCGATGCTCTAAAATTGTTCACTAATTACCTTGTTACTACCTTAATACACTTATTTGGTGGGACACTGCCTTAAGTTAACGGAAGTTAAGCATATGCTTAAAAATAAAGAAATGCTTGACTATTACCAGATTAAGGCACAAGTGTCTCATTAGCGAGCCGCTGCACACAACTGCCACCCCCGTCATAAACCACCATCAAGAAAAGCAGGCATGGGCTGTGAGACAACTCAGACTCAATTTTTTCCTAAGCTCTATAAAACACAATCAGACAGTCAGGAACCAACAGATTTTCACCGCTCTGAATGCTCCAGCAAACCCCTCCTTCATTCTCTTTTAGGCTTAATATTATTAGGCAAAAAAATATTAAAGTAAATTTACTCACCTAAGTCTGCTCAATTAATGTATAACAAATATTGAATCTCCTCTATGTTTCTGCCCAGAGGCATCGAAAGTTGCTTTAATGTAAATAACAGCTGAATACTTTTAAATGATTTATTGAGATTAAATAACCTGGCAATGCATTAGTTCCTTTTACACCACCAGGCAAAGTCTCTTTACCGGCGTTATCATCATCAAGCAGCTAATTATCTCAGGTCCCACCCAGTGGACATGCTGCAGAAGCCCCGATGCCATCCCCGCTGTGCTGCCATCATCAAGCGATTCAGGTTTCTATTCTTCCGACATACATAACTATACGTTTGCCACCAGTGTCACGGTCACACAGCCTGAGTTACGGTAGGTCGAATACTTTAAGGAAAGTTCAGCTGCTTTTACAACATGGCTCTGAGCCACCGGTGTTATCGTACACAAGGGCCAGGCTGCTGGGTCTGTACCTGCCGTGCCGTCACCAAAACGGGCCAGCGGCAGAGGCTTCAAGGCAACACCACCCTTCTGCCCGGCCCCTGTCCCGTGGAGTGAGCAACCACTCTGCTGCTGAGGCTGGAGGAGATGTCCCCTGAGCTGGCCCATGGACCGGAGATGGTCTCCTTCACCCAGCACACATCGCTGTCACCTGTGGCCCCTCCACTTCAGTGATAGCTCAACAAGGTCCATAGCTTTTCTGAAAGACCATCACGGCAACCACCAAAATGATCAAGTTGCCCATTAGCCCAGGGTGCGGGAAGGCTTACCGCATTCTCCAGGCGCTGTGCCTGGGTTGGTAGGATGGTCAGGGTGGGGTTTTTTTCCCAACAGAACTCATTGCATTTCTACTGCTATTTACTAGAGCTGGATAGCAACCAAGCCACCCAGGCAGGCATTGCTAAGCCCAGCTGGAGCAGAGCAGGACGCGTTGCCAGCCTGCAGCCAGCCCAGCCTCTCCTGTACCTGGCATCTCCCCACCGACCCCTGCAGTGACCCCGTGGAGATCACCCAAGCAGAGGCACTGCTGGCCCTGAGCTCCCATCAAATGAGGAGCGTGCAGCAGCAGCCAGGGCTTAATTCGGCATTTGGGGCGATTAGACTTGGGGGAGAAAGCAGCAACAGCCTGGAAGAAATAGTCTGGAAGGGGACTATTATTCCCACATTATGGATCCTTCGAGAGCAGG
>NW_009209328.1:22623-25437 GCF_000690835.1 Fulmarus glacialis
AAGGATGAACAGGTCAAAACGCTGTGGTGCCACATGCCTGCTCTCCTGGTGCTTGGTGGAGTCTGGTGGTGGCCCTGACCATGATGCTGGCCTGGGCCCTGGCTGATAAATTACTGAGTAAATAAACCTGAGGTTAGCAAAGAGCAGAGCCAATAGCAAATAGTTTGTTTTACTGAATATTTGAGATGTGTTGCTGAACAAAAGGGTGATCTGCAAGCTGAGGAACTGCGTCAGCACTTGCCACCATGTACTCATCAGTGCTGCGGTGCAGGGTCCGACCACGCAGCCCTTGCCCTGCCCAGGGGCAGGGAGGTGACCCCTTTGACTGTCACCTGCAGGGTGGCACAACCCCCTTACATTTGTTCACCGTGGCAGCCCTGTTCCCAAAGGCCTTCCCTACCTCCCTGCTACTGGGCCACAGTTGGAGACAGAAAAATGATCTCCATCATCTCTGCCATGGTCTGAAGACCTGCAGCTGGTACCTGGCAAACACACTGTGGGTCCCAGCTCTTCAGATGTCTGCAAGGGGATGTCCACCCACCCAGGCATCAGCGCTGTCCCCCGTCCTCGCTGGGTGCCTGAGTAAAATCCCTGAGGCTGGCTGAGCTGCAGCTTCTAGCAACAAAAAGACGTTACGAGAAATCGGCCTTCCTCTCCCCAGCATCCCCCAGCGGGCTGCCGGGCTGCGCTTGTGAAAGCTGCAGACGGGCACCGGGTGTTTAAATGCTGCTTCTGTGTATGTAACACAATGCTGAAGTTGCAGCATTAACTTTTCCATCAGGAAAATTTTCTCTCATGACGGAGCCTCCCAGACTTGGTTAGTCCAAGCATTTGAACAGCGACGTTGCCTTCTGCAACCTTAACTGGGAAGAGCCAGGAGGGTCCCAACCCTTGTCCTGGCATCTTCGGACTCCCTGGGATGGTTAGGGGAGCACTTTGAATCAGGCAAGGCATAGCTCTAAACCTGCACACGTCGTGTGGTCAACCTCAGTCTCTGCCGACCCCAGGCAGATGTGTGTCCGTCAGCGGAGCTGCAGTTCCGCAGCAGCGAGACCAGAGTCCCTGCGCCCCAGCCTGATGGGCGGGTGCTGTGCTGCTCCGCTCACGGAGTTTGGGCCAGTCCTCCCACCGCCAAACCCCAGCGCAAGCTCAGCCTTCGACGAGCAATTTCAATGCTTGATCTCCAAACTCACAGGTGGCTTGTGCTGAGGCCACGTTCGATGGGATCAGTGGGGAGACACAGGCGTGACGGCTGTGCAAGGGGTGCTGCAGCCAGCTTGGGTCCTCCCCGCACTCCCGGTGCCCGGAGCTGCGGAGGGAGCGCTGGGGGCTGCTGCTGCCCGCTGCTCTCCCTGCTTCCTTCCCCGTTCTGCCCCGTGCCCGGGCTGCCGGATGCAGGGAGGTGAGCAGATGGAGAGTTTGCAGAACTCAGACTACGCAGGTGCTCTGATACAAACAAGCAGTGATAATTTATATGTTTCTATTTTAAGTGTGAAGGAAAATACACAGACACCTCCATTCACAAGGGGAGAGAGCAGTTTGGCTGCCAAGCATTGTATCCTTGTCATCTATTTGCAGCTGTACTTTGCATCTTGCTCTTTTTTTTTTTTTTTGGAGCTATAACAGCATGAAATGAGCACCATTACTGCTCCATGCACAGCCATGGAACGGAGATCACATACCAGCTGAAATATCCTGGCAGGACATTTTAAATTAACCATAAATTGCACCTTAGAGGCGGGGGGAGGCGGGGAGAAAAAAAGAAAAAGCTGTGCTTTTTAACCAGGAAGGAGTTGGCGGTGAGAGAGAGAAATCTGATTAGTGGTTACGGTATCAGCCGAGGAAGCAGGACATCTGCGTCTGTCCACGTCCAGTTGTAGACAAATCACTTCCTCCCGCATCTGTCCCTATTGTGCGCAGGGGACCGCAGCAGCGTCCCCCGCTCGCACTCCCGGCCTTCCGCTGGATGGGTTACTGCAAACACGCCAGCGCCCACAGCTCAGGTGAGCGCACAGGGGTTATTTGGAGGGGCATCGCTCAGCACCCTCCATTTCTGGCTGCCTGGAGCACCGCTCCCGCTGCCTGGTGCTTTCGCGGGAAAGCTGAGCGCCTGCAGCAGCTCAGCCCCGCGCACCCACCCTCCAGGGGATGGAGACGGCCCTGGACGCTGGCTACCGGCCATCCTTGACCTGTCAGGAAAAGCTGAATGGAAAGAAGTGAGCACTCGCAGGGTGACAGCCCTCCCCTGCTCGCAGTGCCAGGAGCACGCACCCACCGGGGAGCACCCCCACCCACCGGGGAGCACCCCACGCTGCGCAGGCGGCCCCCGCTGTTGTGCAACCCTGGGTAGCGACATGTAAGTGAGAACACCCAGCCCTCGCAACACAGAGCCCGGCTGCAGGCTGTTGTTCAAGCCTGGTCTTCAAAAGGGAGGCCGGTATGTGGGTGCTGCTCCGAGCTTTGAGCCCGGGTGCTCGGGGAAGCCAGCCCTGCCTTGGCTCCCGTCCGCACAGCGAGGAGGAACACCCGGCCGCTCGCCTCCCGGTGCTGTTAGGTTTCCGTTCCTGCTTCAGGCAGCTAACCAGCAAGGTCACAGGTTGCAATGCTTCATTTTTAGATTTGGAGGATCACTAAAAGGCATTTAAAGACTGGAAGGCTTTAACTTTCTCCAGGGCTTGCTTTGCTCATGTTATATGGCATTTTCAACCTTAGTCTGAAATAAAAGCTAGAGGCTTTTGGACTAATAAGAGAAGAAAACAAGCCCAGTGTGTGATGGGAGGCTGTCAGGGGCTGGGGCTGCTCCAGACCTGCCGT
>NW_009209328.1:25674-26198 GCF_000690835.1 Fulmarus glacialis
GAGTCACAGGGGAGCAGACGGGGAGGCCGAGAGAGGCACAAACAGCAGCACAGAAACCAGGATGAAGCGGTTCTGGCTGAAGATGAGCCTTCGGGTGGACGTTGGCCATCTGCTGCTCCCAGAGAAAAGCGGGGATGGGGGGAATGTCTGCCAGTCAGAAGCAAACCTATTTGCAGCCCCAAGTTAACTGCTCCCCAGTTATGAAGACTCCAAATTACTCTTCCCAGGACAAAATGGACTTGCGCTTCACCCGCAGCCGTGGAGATGCCTCTTGGGATGAGCTGGGGGTATGGAGGGGAGTGTTCCCTACCCCTGGGTACCCCTGTGTGCTGACGTTCCCCAGCCTACCCCATAGAGGCTACAACCACGCCAGGTCCTGCAGCCTGCGAGCTTGGACTATCGAGTGTCTACAGGTTTAAAACCCTGTCAGCAAGATATCCGCACCCATGTGCTTACCCCTCCTGCGAACTCCCCCTTCCCTGGGCTGGAGGCAGAGCCGCTGGGAGAGCGCAGGCTAACCTCTA
>NW_009209328.1:26227-26909 GCF_000690835.1 Fulmarus glacialis
TCCCGACCTCCCCCGGGGGTGGCCCCCTGGCCGTGCCGCTGCCAGCACAGCACCGGCTCAGGGCAGGGGAATGGCTGAAGGGCATCAGGTTTGCAGGACCAGGAATGCGGGAAGGAGAAATGCAGGAGAGCACAGTTTTGGCCCAAAGCACCCTGCAAACGGCAGGCATTTGGATAATCTGGAAGATTAAGAAGGGAGTAAGAAGGAAAACTGCAGCTTAGGCTGCTGCGGGGTGGGGAGCGGTGGGAGGGGGTCGCAGAGCCGTGCACTTGTTGAACACCGACAGCACCTGTGATGTGGATGTGTGAATATTTTTCTCACACGCACGCTTTCACAGCAGCCCGCAGCCAGGCAGGAATTTGCATTTGCTACCCTGGTTCCTGCCTCTAGAAGCCGGCCCCAGCCAGCTCTCGCCTCTGACGGTGTGAGAAAGGGTGACTGAAAACTGAACTAAGACACACGGGGTACGAGCGGGGTGCAGGGCGAGCTGTGGGCTCCCTGCCCACGCTGGGCAACCCCACGCTCCTGTGAACAGGCCTGGTGCTGGGGGACTGCCGGAGGTGCGCAGAGCCCCCGGCGCACAGGAAGGAAATGAGCTCGGCGCTCCGCACGCCGGCTCTCACGCTCCAACAACCGGCGACATCAAAACACGAGCAGCCGCCTCAAGACACCCATGTGCCGG
>NW_009209328.1:26994-27387 GCF_000690835.1 Fulmarus glacialis
CAGGGCGGAGGACCCTTACAAGCCTGTAGCCCTCCCGCGCTCTTCCTCCGGCACGACCCTCCCTCCGGGGCTCTGAAGCCCCATGTTATCTGCCTGCGGGTGCCTGGGGCTGAGAATTTTTGTCATTCCAAACCTCCCAGAGCGGTCAGACCTCAGATGTGCAGCACCGGGGCAGCTGAGTTAAAGGCGGCTGGTAGAGGTGAGATAGGAACTATGATTCACTGCGAGCTGTTTGGGTGTGATCCTGCATACAGAGCAGTGGTGCAATCACTACCCCTCCCACGCACCCAGTGCCCTGCGCACTCAGATAGCAGATAGATAAGGGTGGGGAGATGGCAGATCTCTGCTGGATTACTCTTTCTGTAATGCAACGGGTGCTAAAGCCCTTCCCAA
>NW_009209328.1:27471-28568 GCF_000690835.1 Fulmarus glacialis
TCATCTTGGGTGGTCAGCCCCGAGCCCAGCACCACGCACCCACCCGTGCCCCGTCCCGGCGTGCTCCGGCAGCTTGAGGAGCCCGTCCTGCCCTCACCTCCCTGCGTCCAGCCCCCGCGTGCCAGCTACGCTGCTGCAGCAAAGCAAATCGCATGGAAGAGACCAACAAGTCTGAGCACGGGAGAGGGAGGACGCGGCCAACAGCCGCCCCTGTGGCACCGCGCTCCCAGGGAGCCTGGGACTGGGGGGAGGGAGGGAGGGCGGAGGTGAGGGCCGGGGTGCGGGGTGGTGGGTGCATCGTGAAGGGGGTACGGGCACTAGCCCGCCTGCACAGCTGCTCCTGCAGGGACTGTGCTCTGTCCCTCGTCCCCAACAGCTCTGGTCACGGTGCTCAGTGACCACCCGCTTTCCCAGTGCTACACGGCACCGAAGGGTGAGTGTAAGGACACGGACACACACCCACTGATGTACTCGCAGGTTATTTGTGGCTCATACCCAGGCTTGATGTCATCCATAGGATTAGGAGATAATCCGCTCTTTGGCACGTACAAATTCCCTGAGCCCATCATCAGACTTTGCAAAGCCGCGAGACCCAGCGGGGAGGGGAGAGGACGGACACATCTGTAGGCACAGCTGGTGTCACCGATTCCCGGCATCCTGCGGAGCAAAGCTGCCTGTAACACAGTATTAGGAGCCCCAACACCCCCCAGTAGTGACTGCCCGGTGCAGCCAAGGGCCAGGGCAGAACACTCCTAAAAGACTCAGTTTTGCAGTCTGTGCTCATTGCTATGACAAACAGCAAATTCATAAAAACCCCAAGAACAAGCCCGTTAATTAACAAAGCAAAAACTTTTAACTGCAAAATAAAACAGTTCACTGTGAAAACATTTTGTTTTAATACATTTTTTGCAGAGAGATCCAAAGGTCTTCTAAAGTAAAATTCTGCTAGATTTCAAAAGTTGCTTTTTTTATCTAAAAATTAACCTGTACGTTTAACAGACTGAGCTGACCAAAACTGAAAAAAACTCCTAAACCCAAAGCTCTGGGTTCTGGCTCAGCCCAGAGGTCGGTGCCCTCAGCCGACAGCCCCAGCCACC
>NW_009209328.1:28603-28944 GCF_000690835.1 Fulmarus glacialis
CCCAGCTTCTGCGGCAGCTGCGTCGGGGCAGAGGTCTCAAAGACAATTCCTTCCCTTCCTGTTGGGATTTTTGTTTTTTGAGAGGGAAGTGACCCCTGAGGTGGGGGAAAAACATAAAAATTTGGGACAGGCATTTTAAGGAAACCAAATTGCTCACAACTAAAAATAGCTGCGATTTCCCCCCTCCGGTTTACGGCCAGGAAGGCACATGCGATTATTCCTGAGGTTTTTTTATTGTGCTTCTGTGTCCAGAGTTGGCTGCATCCGAAGCCCGGAGCGAGCGGCGGCCCTGGCAGACCCACGGCCAGGCGAGCGGGCGCTGCCGGCTCCCGGCTGCAGCA
>NW_009209329.1:0-1349 GCF_000690835.1 Fulmarus glacialis
GCCGCGGGGCCGGGGTCCCCCCGCCACCCCCGGGGCTCCAGGCCTTCGTCCCCCATCGCTCCGCGTAAGGTTCCGTGGCCAGCGTGGGTGTGAGCGGGAGAGGAACAGCCCTCGCCGGGTGCCGGCGCGGGCCCCTTCCCTGGCTGCAGGGATTACAGCCCCTCGGCCGCTTCCTTTCCGACAGGGGACGGGTTTTTCTGGAAGTCCCGGCTGTCCCCCTGCCCGCGTCTCAAAGGAGGGACGGCTGAAGGTGGCCCTGCTAAACCCAACTTTCAGCCGAAGGAGGGCATCCTGATTTTCACCCCCTGATTTCCAGGGGAAATCCAGTCTTAGGAAATTGAGGTGGCTCCTTCATCCGTCCCGGCACGGATGCAGAGGTCCAACTCCACGTTGGCCAACCGCCACACCTTCCGATACAACCCACGGCGACGAATCAAAGCGCGGTGATAGCGCTAGGCTCGCCTGATTTATTTTTAAATGCACACATTTAATGCACAACCAACAACAATAATTATAGGGGTAATACCTAAACGCTCCGCTCTCCACAGCGTAATCGGGACGATAACCTTGCGCAGACACAGACGGCCCTCACTAATTTCCTCTTCTGCATGGCTTGTACTTTCAGCATTGCTTCTGCCGCGTGTTAATAAACGTGAGTGAATATGTGTAGAAAGAGAAGGATTTACATAGATATTGGGAACCCACTTGTAGGGAGCTTGGATCCAGTGAAACTGCGTGGCTAATGAAGATGAATGGAAGGGCTAATTTGTTCCAGTGTATTGCAATCTGCCGCCTTCATTTGCAGCGGGAGCAGGGCGGGCTGAGGAGCGGGTGCCGGCTGCGAGGCCCGATCCTTCCCACCTCACCGCTGGTCTTTTAAACAAATTGACTTCCCAGCGCGGCAGCCGCGCTGTGTGTCAAATTGCTCTTCCAGCGCCTGCATTCACGGGGCTAAATTGAAGGTACAGAACTAGTCCTTTTTCTGGTTAACGCAACACGCGCGGCAAAAGCGCTCGAAGCAATTGAAAACCACACCGAAGTTTTGAGTAGGTTTGATAAGAAGTGCCAGGCTCGGCACCCTTGCACTGCAGTGGGAGTACCTAGCAGTGATCTTTAAAGGCTGCAAACATTCCTCAACCCAGTGGAAATACCCGGCTGCGCAGCGGGGCCGCAGCGAGCGGCAGCGCGGCAGTCAGAGCTGGGCGACGGCCACCCAGCACCCACGAGCGTTGGACCGAGATGAATTTGCCTGAGGAAGAGTCGCACTTCTCACACCCCGCGGGTTTGCTTTTTGGCCGTGCGCCGACGAAGGGGATCGTCCCCGGGGGTGGCTCGCGGGCAGCACGTTT
>NW_009209330.1:0-56052 GCF_000690835.1 Fulmarus glacialis
CGTGTCTGTTGCCAGGGTTGATCTCCCGCCACTCGCCGCCCCCGGGACCCGCCCGCTCCGCCCGCCATATGGAATGCTTCACGATGTAAAGAATGTGCTCTACTGGGGAGAATGGCTGGGGAGAATGGCCCTACCTGGAAGCTCTGGCAGAAAGCACCAGGGGAGACTCGAGGTCGACCCTTAGGGTTCCGGAGTCGGGGATACAGAGGATCCGAGGTGCCCAACGTGGGGCACGAAGAGTTGAGATAACGACAGATCTGACCAAAGTGTATTAAGGCAAAATTGGTTATAAGCATTCATTATATTGATTGGTCACAATGTTGATGTGTTGGCTCTCAAAGTTGTGGGGCTGGGTCTCAATGTTGGGTTATGTAATACCTTGCTTGCAGTAGATGTTCCCTGTTGTGCTGTTTATCATTATTCGGAACTGGGCCAAATTATCATCTCGGTGCAAAACCGAGATCCAAAGCACTTTAACTGTCGTATAGACAGTAACACTTCGGAGACGGCCCATCCACTGACAGTCTGGTCTGTATAGTAAGTCCCTGTGTAAAGTCTAAGTATCGCAGCCCTTACACGGGGGTTCTACATGGGATCTGGAAAAATCTCCTCGGCTTGATCTGTTCTCGGTCTTTTCTAAAATCCCTGGCTTTCAAGCAGAAGTTTTGCAGATGCTTACCCCATCATCGACTGCCTGACAGCTCATAGTCCTAGCTATGAAGACTGAGACATGTGTTTTAATACCATCATCACTTTATATACGAGGTTCCCTCCAGAACGCTACGTGATGATTGCTACGTGTGCCTCCATCACTTTAGAACCCTACAGAGCAAGGCCGGTTGCTTTCTTCTGCTTTGGGCAACATGGGGACAGGATCAGAGATAGGATCTACTGCATATTGTAGCCACAGAGAACAGTTTTACACTGTAAATTAAATCCAGTCCTGCTTAGCCTGTACTCTGGGACAAAAGGGCATTAACCTCAGGGAAATAAAGTCTCCCAGGAGTGAGGCTGAGCCAAGGTGCTGCTGTGCAAAGCCTGTGTGGTCTCTGGATCCCTCTCTAGCTGACTATTTGCATCTACCAGCTAAAGGGTTGCTAAACCTGGTGAGCAAACCATAGGAGTGGGACCACCTGCTGATGGAGAGCATGATTGCACCAGTTCTCCAAAAATCAGAGGAAATTCAGCAAAGCAGTGGTGAATAGGAGAACAAGTCTGATGAGGAGCGGCTGAGGGAACTGGGACTGTTTAGCCTGGAGAAGAGGAGGCTGAGGGGAGACCTCATCGCGCTCTACAACTACCTGACAGGAGGTTGTAGCGAGGTGGGGGTTGGTCTCTTCTCCCAAGTAACCAGCGATAGGACGAGAGGAAATGGCCTCAAGTTGCACCAAGGGAGGTTTACATTGGACATCAGGAAAAATGTCTTTACTGAAAGAGTGGTCAAGCCTTGGAACAGGCTGCCCAGGGAAGTGGTGGAGTCACCATCCCTGGAGGTATTTAAAAGACGTGTAGATGAGGCGCTTAGGGACATGGTTTAGTGGGCATGGTGGTGTTGGGTTGACGGTTGGACTCGATGATCTTAGAGGTCTTTTCCAACCTTAATGATTCTACGATTCTATGATTCTAAGTATGAGGTTCCTTTTAAGTAACTGGATTTAGTCCAATGAGCAGAATTGGCTTTTTTTTGGTAAGGGAGGGGGGTAACTGCCTGGGGTCACTGGCTGCCAAAGAGCAAGACGAGAGAAAATCACCAAACACTTGGGAGCTGGAAAGGAAGGGTCTTCCTGAAGCCTCTCTAATTCTAATACTCTGCATCTCCAAAAAATAGGGCAGAAAACCTATATAGGAGAGACTGGTACTTCTCTCTACGGGCAAAATTAGCTTCCTCATAATCTAATAGGCTGGAGAAATCTGCTGCCATTCAGAAGATGGGAGGAGAAAAGGTCTGGCTAATGCTCTCTCTTCAGCAGCTCTTCATAGGTTGTTTGAAGGAGACTGATGTTAGCGTTAGCAGAAAGACTATCCAAGCTTAGCTACGTGGCCTGACCCAGCTGGCAGCATAACTACAGAAGTTTCTCAGAAAGAGCAGTTTAGCTTTGTCAGAGGAAATCAGTGCGAGTGGGCAGCTCACACTCTCACAGCTATAAAAACTTTTATGATAAGAGACTATATTGGATAAAAAAGATTGAGAGGCTTATACTGTCTGCTGAAAAAATTAGCCCTAGTTCAAGAAAGTTTTACTGTCTCTTATATAGTGTTATCTTTCCACGCTTGGCAAACAGGCTAAATAATTATGAGGCAAACTGGTTCTCCGTAGGATAAATAGTCGTGTTCTTTCTTCCAGCTTCTGACTAGGGAAAAGAAATTTTTCAGTTAGTGAGAAACCAGAGGGGGATTTTACAACTTAACAGAGAACAAACCTTTTGGTACAGGCTAATTGATGCTTGTTTGTGCAGCCACCGTGGCCTAGAAGCTGAGTCCTGATATCCTCAAGTAAGTGCGTGATGAAAGCCTTGGCTGAGCTGAGCCTAGAGGTGACGCTGTCTGACTTTTTCTTACTGTGAGCATTTTCACTAGCATTCTCTCTCAAGCAAGGTTTTCTTAAAATAGTAATTATCACAGGAAAACTTTAAATAGTGGAATATCACATCTGCAGGAGGAGATATTAAATAAGAGTAGGGAAATTAACTCTTTTCTCTCCCTGTTCCTTGCAGTCTTCATTACTGGTCTTGTGCTCCACTCCAGCAGCATTTGCAGCCTCTTGCACTGTACAATCTTCAGACAATTCCTCTCAGTGTCCTAGGAAATGTTCCTTCCCTCTCTCTTTTTAGTCTTCTCTAGGGCAGGAGATTTCTTGCCATGATCAGTACCCCATTCCCGCTGGGTGGCTCAGCCTGCGATTATACGTCATTCCAGAAACTCCCTGCTCAGTTTCTCCCAGGGAAGGCTCTAAATCCCTGTTTTTCCGGAGGGCTTTGCCTGCCTGAAATAGTAAAAGCCATAGTAAAGCGAACTGATTGGCTTCCCAGACACAGCCTTTCAAACAAAACATACTGCATGCACACAGTAAACCGCAAACAGATAGAACACCCCTTCACAAGGTGCTTCACCTGTAGGATAGACGATGCAGCAGCAGAAGAGAGAGCCCAGTCAAATAAATCAGCTTATTCAAGAAAATGACTTCATTATATAGAAAATGACTTCATTATATAGAAAACAACTTCATTATGTAGAAAACTTGCAAAGTCTCAGAATTATAAGCAGTTGATTATAGTTTCCATGTTTCTTCCTTCAAGACCCTCATTCAGCTGTTACTGAGCCTGTGATTTTCAAGTGGGATCTTCCTACACAGAGCATAAGTAAAATCAGATAAATTGTGAGGAGGCGAACACCTCCCTCATTATCCTGGTTTGGAGCAGGAGCCTTGATCTGATCCAAAGAGGGGAGCCTACACTGGCCTGACTGATTCTCCCCAGCATGAACAAGTGGATGGAAGAGGGATGGAGGGGATTAGTGATTCTAATTAATCAGGAATGGACAAGCCAAAAGTGCTGAACCCAAAGTGAAAAATGTGATCTAACTGCTGCTGGGCAGCTACATAGAGGAGCAACGAAACTCTCACTTATGCAAAGATGTCCTCAAACTAATGCATATTTTCACAAGCAATTTATTCATGATGAAGTCTTCTTGAAGTCTTCTTGTAGACACACATTTAAACAGCACTGTGTGAACTGACCACTAATTCTCAGCTTATATTTTCTGATTAAAATTATTTATCTCACTAGAAATATATGATTAACTCTCTTTCTAATATAATAGCATTCTGCCATAAATTCTGCTAAGTTATATAAAAGTATCACCAGAAAAATGAAAAAGGAACAAAATGGCACCTTGTATATATGACATATTAAAAAAAAGAAGAAATCATGACAAGTCAGGAAAAATTTGGGATATCACTTCGCATAAGGAAATCTTCTGAAAAATAAATCCATGCAGATAGGCTATTACATTAAATCATCTCTCTTTTCTGTCCCCCACCTTAAAATGTGTCAGACGGAGATAAGCAACCCCTCAGGTCCAACGTAAAAGAAATGTGCTTCACAGCCTTCCTTCTAGCCAGAGCATATCTAAGGCAGGAAGGCAGAAGGGGGCTGAGGGAAGAAAAGGGATTTTTCTCCTTTTCCTGTTATCCATCAGCAAGGGGAGAGAGGGACAGCTGAACATTTGTTATGGTGTTGCCTTCACTGACTATGCAAGTTGTTGGAGTGCTTTTCTGTGGCTTTTCTGTAACTGCCTTTCCCTAAAACAATAGTTCATTTGGCACTGTGTTTCAAAGCTGCTGTTCATCTGACAGTTTTCTGAAGCAGAAAGAATTTTGCTTTCTCTGAGCCCCATTGATGCAATGATGGGGTTTTGTGTGTGTCCTCATAGTATCCTGAAAGCATCTTGGAATAATAAGAACTAAAGAGAGGAAATGCTAGATATTTAATACATTGACTGAGGAATTTAACTGCAATATATATTTAACACGTGAGAGGCTTGGAAAGGCCAGCAGTGGAAAAAACTCAGGAGGTGATTGATAGGTATCTGTTGCATATTGGAAGAAGAAGAGACTCCCAAATTCTACCAAACTATAATATATTTCATGTATATCCACATTTCATCCTGCAGAAATAGAGTGAGTCAGCCACAGACACTGGGTCCTGCGTTTTCAGGAGACAGAGTGTGCACTTCCTCTGCTAAATTCAAAAGTTCAGAAAACAGTAGCCTAATGACTCAGAAATTCTTGCCAGTATGACACTCCTGTGTGTGCTGATCAGCTATCTTTGTTCTTCTGAAAACCTGGACTAAAGCCATGCTGTTCTTAGTCTTTTCAAGGTCCTTTACCTTTAAAAGGGGATTAGAAGTCATTGCACTGGTAACTTCCATTGCGTGATCTGCAGGTTGATTCTAGTTCTGCAAACTGCCAAACAATTGCCGTTTACACTTGTGAGCAACACTGACACAGCTATATGAAGAGCTAGATCAGGATTAGCTTTACAGCTATTTAAATGTAACTTCTATTTTTTAACCATTCGAATTTAGAACAGCTGAGATTTCAAACAGATTTCAAAAAGATGGCACTGAAATTATGTTTGCAGACTGTTTACTCTTCTTGTATGCTTTTTCATTTGTCCAGCTGTGTTCTTCTATCTATCTTCTATCTTGGGACAAAGCTTGTTTGTCTGCAAGAATCGAATGACTTGATACACTGAATTGTTCAGCTAATATTCAAAGGGTATAAATAGAGAAGAAGTCATTGCAGGAGGCTGTGTTTGACAACGGCTCAGCCTCTGCCTCTACATGCTAATGCAAGATAGATTTTTTTTAAAATGATTGTTATATTTATGCTGCAACTGTCACAAGCATTTTTTATGAGTTGCTAAATCACTCTCACTAAATGATTTCATGGTTAGACTATTAATAAACTTGACTGGTTCACAGTCACAGATACAAAAACATTTCTGGAAACTCCTAAAATAA
This sequence comes from Fulmarus glacialis, assembly GCF_000690835.1. NCBI lineage: Eukaryota > Metazoa > Chordata > Aves > Procellariiformes > Procellariidae > Fulmarus > Fulmarus glacialis. Next base: position 5,524 of record NW_009209330.1, read on the forward strand.
CTCAGTCTATACTCAGAGATATTAGAGGCAGTAGAAAACATAATCTGGAAGCCCCTGAGTTTGAGCTGTGTAACACACCCATGGAATTTTGCTCAGGAGTTTCTGCACTTAGCCCTGTAATTTTGATTAAACTACAACACATCTTTCATTAAGTTAGTCAGTCTAGATACAGAAAACAAAGTCTGCACAGGGGTGGCTAATCCAGCATATCCATTTGTACACTGTGCTTGCAAAAGCAATCTTGCCCCTGAGCACATGGCATACATTTCCCGATAATGCTGTTCCGTGGAATTTCCTGTGTAGCTGGGTACTCCGACAGTGAACAAAGATTTCATTATTTATCCTGCGCGTGTATGTGTTTTATTAACTAAAGCTTGGTCCCTAATACTGGCATATTTACATATGCGAGCAATTTTTTTCAGGGTGGGGGTAGTCCCAGTGCATTAGCTTGCACTTTGCAGACAACTACAAATCTGTCTTTCGAGCAAAGTTCTTGTGCTTAGATGAACAGCAGGTATGTGAAATTACAGGCCCAGGTCTGTATTTGTGTCACTTCTCTGTTTTCATTTTCCACCCCCATACTTACACACTGATATTGCCTCATTCCTGTACATGCGCATTAATTCTATCAATCACGCATCCTTAACTGTACTTATGCGTCTGTAACTTATGCAGTTATTCATTTTTCCTGGCTGTCGTGGAATAAATAAACAGGTGCATGCTTACACTTGAGTCAACTGGGTGTGCCTCACAATATTGAAAAAGCAAAGCCATGCTAAATGGAAAGGTCTGACAGTTCTAGCTCTTGGCTTATTATGCATGCTGACTGCTTCATTTGTACTGTATTAATTTCTAACACTGTAAAATCAATATGCATAGTCTGAAAAAAAAGTGTTTGCAGGGAAAGGAAGGATGTTTATATTATCTAGTCACAAGAACTGCCATAGGGCATCAGATCAAAAGTCCATTTATCTTATTATCTTCTCCCTGACAGTGGTCTGTAGGGGATTTTCAGGGGTAAGAACACAAAAAAACATGGCATATATGAATTCTCCCCTAGAATACCTCTCACTTTCCAGAAATGAGTTTTCCTTTACTCCCTTAGCTGGGAACTGTAAGCGTATCATTTTGCTTAACAGGACAAATGGAGCCATGTCCTGTTAACTTACCTAACCTCTTACGAACCTAACCAGGCTTTTGGCTTCCAGGATGTTTTATAGCCATAAGTCCCACAACTTAATTACCTGTAATGGGGTCATCATATCTCCTTGTGAACCTGCTGTCTGATGGTTTCTTTGGACATCCCTTGCTTCCACCATTTTTGAGAGAGCACACGTAGTTTTTTCCTGCAGATCTGCTGTCTCCATACCATTCACATAAGCATACACTCTCTCATTCATTTTCCAAGTTGAAGACTCACATTTTATGTAATTTCTCCTTTAAAGCAGATTTGTCCCCAGATCCTTTTATTCTGTATTCTTTTTGAGGTGGAGTAATGTGTATTAGATCAGGGTTTCCCACCATAAGAACACATCTGCAAAGGATGTCATAATGATATTTTCTAGTCTAGCACTCGGTTCCTTTCCAAAAAAATCCTAATGCAGTATAAAAAGTTGCCAAAAAGTGACTTGGGCCTCCACCAAGCAGAGATAAATTTACTTCAGATGACTAAGTGCCGCATGTATTACATTTTCACAAGCTTGTCTTTGAAGGTGTAGAGTGTTGCTGTGAGGCAACAGCCACAGTGCAATCTCCTCCAAGTTTATGTCTTAAACTTTGCTGAGTGAAAAGTTCAGTATCCGTAGTCTGAGAGAACGGCTGTAAACCAGGCTACTTTTCCTTGGCTACTGACTATGAAGTGAGCATACTTAGGCCAGAAACCTCTTTTCAGCTTTTCCAAATTAAATAATATGTAATACAGTAAATTGTAATTAGAGAAAGTTATGTTTTTCCTGATAAAGTGTCAGAGGGAAACAAAGGGGTTGCATTTCAAGCACCATTCTTTTGAGATATATTCAGATATGTAGGCACAGAAAAGTGCGGTTTTTGTTTTTTTTTTTCAATATGAAATTCCCTCCTTTGTGATGATTTTCTCAGTGGTTCAAAATGCAATCTGGTAAATGCAATTGATTGCATTTCTACGGGCCGTGTTGGTGGTCTGCGTGCTGCACCTTGGCTTGTTATCTCTTTGTAGTCAGATTCCAGACGCTTTTTCCGTGTTTCTTCCTTTTGAGTTTTGGCAATACAACACACCTCTGTACATAGTTGTCACAGGATGCTGTGTTTTCACTGTGAGACTGCACGACCTATCCTGAGCAACTCTACTAATACAGAAAATAATTAGCTATGTCATGTACTGTCATAACAAAATTGTGGTTTACACCAATTATGTTTATCATGCAAATATATTACCTTTAAGTTTTTCCCACACAGTGAAATGTTCTATTACATCAGTTCTTGTCTTCAGTCAAAGAAGAAACCTTCACAGCTAACAGTGATCAACCACCGCCCCCCAGAACGAGGCAATATATTTTCTAGCCTAGAACAACTTCTATGTGATTGTCCAGACAATTACAAACAGTTACTTGAAACTGAAAACTCTGGGCAGGCTATGAAGGAATCACAGACAGAAGCACAAAGACAGAACAGGATAGAAAGGACAATTAGAAGACCAGAGTTTGCAGCTTTCAGAAGCAATGTATGCATTTCAAATTCATCATTCGCACAAGCATCCTCATGTTGGCTTTGAACAATCTCTAGCAATTAAGGGAACATGGAATGGAACCAAAGCATGCTCCGAAATCTGCTGGAAGAGGAGGAAGAAATACCTTCATCAGTAGAAATACTACTGTTAGCCATAATGCCTGCTAACAACAGTTAATGTTATCTTGGACGTGTTTACACGAACTGCAGAGAAAGCAGTATAGATTTACCTAGTGCAGGTGCTCTGAATACTCAATGTATTGAGTTTACTCAAATTACTCAAAGTGTCAAGTGCAGTACGTGAATACAAAATAAAGGTAGCCTGAATTTGCTATGGCTAAGAAGTCTGAGTTTCCCAAAATCAGGGACTCCAGAAAACCGGAGTTCCATTTATATGTAGGTGGGAACATCCATGGACCAGGTAAAGCCTTGCTGCATTGGTCTGCATTGGTAAATTTCCACTGAACTAACGAGGAACAGGCTGTTTGTCACTAGAGGCATGAACAATGTCTTTCTGCTGTTTACAGACTAAATGGACTGATTTTTTAAAAACCATTCCTCTTTGCTGGACCCCCTCACCACCCAGTATTCTACCTGTGGAAATGTAGGCATTACATTTGAGGAAGGGTTAGGTATGAATGGGTTGACAATAAGCAAAGGAATAAACAGAACTGACAGCCTGAGCTCTCTTTTGTGAGACATACGCAACAACTGTCTCAGCATAGGTTTCCAGTTCTAAAAAGATGCTATGTTGCTAAAGAAAAAAAAGGAAAAACTTTGGAGAGAAAGCAAACACTTTGGATAGAGAAGAATGGAGAAGTTATCCCAGACCACAATTGCTATTCAGAATGACATATGTGAGCCTAAAGTGAGAAAACTTACTTAAAGAACTGGTGACCTCCCCACTTCTATTGCAACATACAATTTTAAAAATTGTTTAAAAATATAGTTCATAGAATCTAAAGCAAAGTAATCAGTATGTGTATGGTTATTTTTCTGGAGTAATAAATAAGAAAACTGAGTATATAACAGACTCTATTTGCTACGGAATTCCTTTTCCAGTGCAAGTATAGTATTATCAATATTAATCACATAGATGACTTGTTGCAGGAGCAAGTACTCGCAGATATGAATTCTCTAAGACATCAGAGAGTATTACACTTCAACTGCATTTCCAGAAATACTTTGCTTATCCTTGCCAATGATGACAAAAAGTGATATGCTTGAGAAAAATGTATTATGTAATAAAACCAATAACATTTAATCTCAGTTTTAGCATCTAATCATTATGCTGTATCCAACACTGCAATACCAGAAACACTCCTTTTTAAAAAAAAAGTCATTAAAAGCAACAGGTAAATAACAGCACAGCTGTTTTCTTTCATAAACATATTTAGAAACTAGGCCTCGTAATGTTATTTTTGAAATTGCCACATTCACCAAGCACCTTAAGTTATTAATAGCTTGTCTGCCGCTGGCATGAAAAAACATCTTGTTGAATTAAAGCGATCCTTGTATTCTTAGACTGCAAAGCTATAAATGTTAGAGGGGAAAAATTAAGCAACAACAAAAAAGTACACAAAAGAGAATAGATTAATTCTGACGCAGTCCCTATGAAGTTATCACGTTAAAGAATATACTTAAAGCATAGACCCAACGATATATGATTTTGACACAGAACATGCATTTTTTGTAGGGTTTTTGCATGGTTCTCTGCAAAACTGGGAGAAATTGCAGGACATGTATATACAGGAATCTGGATTCCGTGTCAGGGACTTAAGTACCTAAAAGCCAGGCATTATCTCACCTAGCTCCTCTGCTAGCTCAGACATCAGGGCCAGATTGAGATGACCTCATTCAAAATGACACTAACTTCCAGAGGAGTAATGGAGTTTCTCTAACTTGGTGGGATGATGTGTGGTGGGGCATTAACATTTGTGAGGCACCGACAGGCTCAGGGCGCCATAAAAAGGTGCTTAGCTTTCTAAGCAAGCACAAGTGGCAGGCAGACCATTGTTAAAGTGCTGATTCTTTCATGTGTTACAGTGCAAAACAGTAAAAACGGAACATTATTTAAATTAATAAAAAAATGCACCACAGACACCGTATCACTAAGAAAGCCAGTAACTTTACTGATTTGTCTGCAAAATACAAATTATACCTTATTTCCAGCAGGAGAATCTTTTGAAATTTTCCCATTTTTGTTCACTACAGACAGCTGAATTAAGTCCCTTGAGATACACAGATGTGGTTTAACTTAGTTATAACATCTTGTCATCTAGTGGCGACAAAGTCCAGCTTATGCCGCTGTGAGCCTCTACTTTAATATTTGTTGCAAATGCTTGTATGCTCCCATTTACAAGCTATTTTGTTATCACCATTGTTTAATGGAAGCAAATCCCCATGAAAGAGAAGAAAAAAAGAAAAAAAGGATACAACAAACCATCTGAAGCAATCCAAGTGTAATGCCTGCGGTAACCCAGGTCTGATATTAGTTACTCCACACAAGACTCTGGTACTGCATTTTTTATTTTTTTTAAAATGAGTTACTTAACTGACCTTTTTTGAATCAAACTGAGGTACGGATCAGTCTGAGGTATGAGCAGGGAAGGTAGAAATGCAACACCTGATTATGAAAATAATCAAACAGATAGTTTTGATGCAGAAGGTCTGTGGCTCAAAGCTTGGATTGCTCCACATCTTTGGTTAAAATATATTAACAAAAGCCTTTTATTACATCTACAGTCTGAAGCATTCTAACAGACACCAATGTTCCATCAGTCCTTCAAGAGACCTGTAGTGGCAGGAAATTAATGCCATATAACTGACGACATCACAGCAGATGGCACAAACAGGAACAGATGAAGTATGCCATGTTTAGGCAACAGCCTTTATTGAGGTTTCAAGTGGCTTTTAAAAAATTACAAAGCATTTACCTTCAAGGCGAAGGAAAGAGGAAAACAAAACAGCTCTGTTAGGACTATAGATAAAAGAGGGTATATAGGATAACACATACAATACAAAAGGGTTGACATCCTTGAAAACAGTCTATGAGTTCTTTTAATTCTTACGCTAGCTTTACCTGAAAAAGATCTGAGGACAACAGATATTTTTATATTATTCATTAAAAACTGCTAAATTCCTCTTCTGGGAAAAATATAAGCCATTTTGTTATAAAACACAACTTTTGAAAAACACTGAAATGACAAAAGCTTTACTGCGAATGGCTCAATGCATACAATATACAGGTTGTGCAGATAGGGTATATCATATAATTGTCACCAGCAATTAAACACTAACTGACAACACCTTTTAATAGAGGTTAGCTTAGCTATAACAATACTTGCAGATGTCTAGAATGCCACTTCAGGTGTTTGAACTTACAATTAAGAATGTTGCCTAAAACATTATATAGCATGGGTTAAGGTAAAGTAAATGTTAATACTCTTTCAGGGCTCTGCCCCAAACTCCTTAAATACAAAGGAATCACACAATAAACCCAAATTAGCTTTGCAAATACAATAAATGGTAAGGTACAGATAAAGGAACAAGAAAGGTAGACAGTTATAGTTTACAGAAAGTGACTTCACAATCAAAGTTGTGCTTCTTATCATTAGATCAGTTTGCAAATATGCATTATCCCCCACAATTTTGCCAGTATAAGTTAGTTGCCCTCTGCAGCAGGAACAAGAGGGATAACTGGCATTTATTTTCACGTGATTCTGTTCTACTTGTGTTTATACAAAAATCACTGTCAGAGTTAATATAAATTGCCCAGGCAATACTTTTCACGCTACTTTCTGCTTAGTTACTTGCAGTAATATATTACACTGCATCTTCGTTAAATACGATATCTTTCCTTTTTCATGCGTTGCTGAGGCAAATCGCAAGGTAAACTATTAATATGGCTATTCTTCATATATCAATAGACCAAATCCCCTTCCCCACTGACAAGTTTCTACTACAATACTGATAAAGTTGTATTTTTTCTTGAAATGACAAGGTACATTTGTGATATATTTGCATATTTTTGACACACCAAAGTTTAAAATTCTCAGAAGAGAATACGAGTATAGGTTCATCTGAAGGTGAAGAAAGTGGTTTCAAAAACAGTTTTTTTTGTGTTTTAAAATTAATTATGGGCCCCATTTTACCTTTTTTTTTGTTTTGTTTTCATTTTTTGGTTTTTTTTGGTTTTTTTTTGTTTTTTTTTTTTTAAACATGCGTATCTTTTTATTTACCCTGCAGATTGCTACACAAGATAAGATGGATGCATTAGTAGCACAGTATTCTGCTTAAAGAGTTTCCAGATTATGCACTAGCCCCTGCACGGCTGAGAGTGCCTGTAAGGCAAGCTTCTATAAAGTCATGATAAGTGAAAAGCGTATGTTCTAATGCACGCCGTAGTCTGTTCATCATTCTCTACTACAGAGAGGTACACTCTATCACTGAGCAGTGCACAGCAACTGCATGTATAGGTGGGAAATGGAGTGTGGATTTCCCTTAACAAAATATTCTGTGTTGATATTTAGCTGTCACAGCTATAGCCTTCATCATAGTGTCAATGTATGTAGGTGAGAGTTGGAAGGACTCTTGGAAAGAGGAGAAATATTACAGTTTTACTATGGCACTAACATTTTGCTTAAACAGTTTTTCCCTTCAGCAGAAAGGTTAAACTGAAACATTTGACTATACCATTTTCTTCTAATAAACAAAAGGGACAAAGAGGGACTTAAAGAAACGATACACTCCCTCAGGTCAAGCTAATTTAGTCAAAGGAACAATACGAGGCAGGAGAAAATGTGGATGCCATATGCTGAAGCAAATCTTGCTGGGGTGCAAATACACAGGGAGCGTTGTTCAACAACCTGCCCACTGTGAGATGACGTGACCGCAGAGGTCCATGAGAACCAGGGACCTGGTGGCCAGTATTGGCTGTGTAAGATCAATCGACTTTTGAATGGTCCTTTAACTGATGATCTCTCTAGGGGTTTTACATCTGTGAGAGAGGGGAGTAATCTTTATCATAGGCATGTTCGTGCCGATCCCTCCCTTTAACTCTCCCTACCGCTTCCGCAAATATTCACCTGCACTCACGTAACTGACAGCCGTTAGAGCTGTACATCCAATTCCGACAGGCAGAATACCAGCTTCATTAATGAGAAAGGGCCAAGTTATGCCACTTTGTCATTTAACCCATGGAAAACTACAAGATACGCAGGACGTTAAGTAATAGAAGGGCCCTTAACTTGTTACAATGCACAAAACAGCATGAAAGAACTAATCAGTATATACAATGGATCGCAGTTCACCCAACTGATTGTAAAATGCTGTATTAAAATGATTTAAGTTGTTACACCATGGGTAAATTCTAACTTTTTACAGATCAGTCTTTCAACAGCTGACTTCGATCTGTAAAATGTATACCCAGTAAAAGAAAACCAAAAGAAAATAGTTAAATGTGCAACTGCACAAATATAATTCCCCACTATTAAGATAACAAAAACTTTTGCTATTACCATAATTATTATATATATTAGAAAGCTATACACAAGCATGTTAATTTCACAGATTTTTTTAAAAGATTCTTAATATTTTATATAATTAGAAATACACATTTCAAAAACAAAACTTCTGCAAAGAGAAAACAGTTATCTTGGTTAGCAAAGCATGGAGTTCTTCATGGCTTAGGGTAGTGCTTTCTATACAAAAAGTCCTTTTTGTTTGTTTCTTCAGGACTGTTTAAAAGATTAGCGAAGCTATCAAGGAAAAAAGAACACATTTTGGCTTAAGGAAACTACAAAAGCCACAAATGCTTTGCAAACTCTGTCTTACTTTTTAATATGAAAATAAGCAAAATGTAATGTACATATTTTTATATTTTTTTTTATTTAATAAGTGATGCAGACCCAGAATTTTTAAAATTAAATATGTTAGCCCTCGAACTCAACATTTTTACAAGTATGGTCCTCTTTAAATGTTTTGATCCTTTTTAACTGAGTGCCATACTCTAATGATATGCCTGCATGTTTGTGAGCATTTTCGGTATGTTAGGTGACCCAGTCTCTTTCTAGCATCAATTCATGGCCACCCAACCGCTGGGTCTGTCAAAACATCTGTACATTTTCTATATGTTGCATAACAGCTGCTTTCTCTCTCAGTAAAGATCTGCCATTTCTGGCAAATGTTTTCCTTTTGTCTATTTACATGTAAATAACGTTGAACCTGCAACATGACACTATCTATTGTAACATACATTTTGCAAGGGAGCACAACAGTGAAAAGAAGTTAGCCTTAAAATCTATTTTGTACAAGTGTTCTGTTGTACAACTCAAGTGCTAAGCTTATCTCAGCATTTGTTTATCCTTATATTGTATCACTGAGGCAATTTAAAAGTACTTTTACAAAACAGAGTACCTGACTTTTTTTTTTTCCACACACAGCACATATAATGCATATCGACCCCCCCTCCCCCATTAAGGTATAGCACACACACACTGCAAGAAAAAAAACTAATAGGTAATAATGTTATCATGTTGCCCATCCTTCAGAGAGCCGCATGCGCTTGACAGAGGGGCTTTCCCTTTCGTCCGGCGAAGGTCTGGTGAGTCCAATGGGGGAGTGGAATTCGTTCCGGTGATCTTCTCGGTCACTTCCATCGTAGGAACTGCTACAGCTGCTCAAACTGTCAACAGGAGATCTCCCCGCCTCATGGCGCGTGTGCTGTGGGTATCTCGAGGGTGTGGTGGTACGGTCTCTAGGAGGAGAAACAGGTTCTGACTTGATGTTGAGGCTTTGAGTAGAAGGCAGGGAGAGATTTGTACTCTGAGATAAATGAGTGCTAGTGCAAGCTCTGTAGGAGGAAAGGAAACCCAGTTACAGACGGAGGAGGCATGGAGCCCCCAGATATGCACAAACACTCACACAGAACACCAGTGTAAAGGCTCGCGCAGGGCCAGCGCACGCAGAGAGCACGAGGGCTGTTTTCTGGGCAGAATTCACAAATTCAAAGATGTGAAAGCATCGCAACAAACATGGTCGGCTTGAGCGGGACGTGCCCTCGGTTTGAAAGGAGGTCTCGCTTTCAATCTCTCTCTCCTTTTTCTGACTCAAGTGTCACAACAAATTTTGGAAGGCGAGCCTTTGCACTGTTGGAACCACCTGCAGGTTTCTTTATAACTAATGCTTGTGTGTGTGTATGCACTGGCTGAGATAGGGGAGGCACGGACTTTCTGCTGGCATTAATCCGATTAGTTTGAATGCACCCAACTATTTTTATCGCAGTTCATGCGACTTCAGATGCAAAACAGAAACAAAAATTTGGGCCAGGTAAATATACTTTTCAGAATAGAGTTGACATTACTGGTTTTAGGATTGACATTAATAAAATACAACAGGCAGGCAAGGATTTAGATATGATTTTATGGTTTAAATCTATGAATCCATAACTTCAGAATGCTTTTGAACAAACTACCAAAGAGAAGCTGAAGAGTAGTGGAAGATATCAGGGGATTGTACTGTTTGCCTATAGGAGATCCCAGCTCAGTGGATGCTCCTAGCATCGAGAGAAACTGCTAAGCTAAAACTTTTTCAAAGGCAAGCTATATAACTATTCTAAGCTCATTTTCTTTCTGTGCATTTTTGTGGGCAGGTAGTGGCAGAGGAAAGCTGAAACAGGGAGGGAGGAGAGTGAATACTGAGAATGTGCTTTATCTCTATGGGAGAAATGAGATCACTTGCATCTGCAGGATGTTTTGTACAAAAGCACCACCTCCTGGTAAAACCTGACTTTTCTCTTCGCTGTTAAAATAGAGTTCTCAACATGCAGTTCCATTATGTTCCACTTCAGGGACCATTTGCTAGGCTGAAGTTAGTGTCTAACCCCAGAGACACAGTTTCAAGGTTTCTCCTCCTGGGTATTTATATAGGGGGAGATGGAAGGCAGTAGGGGCAACAGACCACTTGGCCTCGTAAGATTTTAAACCCAAAGGCATGTGCAGGCTTTTTTACTGCAAGCAGAAGAAATATTGGGATTTACAAGTAATTTCTAAGCATGTAGAAGAAACAATTAAGTTTAGATGTGGTCTTTTCACTTATTGAAATATTCCACTTTTCCTGATATCTCATCAACTGGGAGTTCAGCTTTACTTAAGCAACATCTACTACAACTTCGATGAAAGACAAAATGTTTTCTTCTGGGAGATTTAAATGGAACTATATGGCTTCAATATTGAATGATATCAGCTGCTTTTATCAGGAATTATTGCAGTCTTTAATAATGGATGGATCTTGTTGGAAAACAGAGAAAACAGGATGTTCTACCTCCAATTGCTTTTATCTACCCTTCATCCTACACAGCGGAATGTGCCAAATTTGCAGCGATCCCTTTCATAAGTCACAGAGTTCGTGAGTAATAGCCCTCACAGTAGCAAATGTAGGCTTTTTTTTTTTTTTTTTGGCAAAGAGGACATTTTCTTTGCTTTTGTAACTATTAAATTAACACATGTAAGAAACTGTAAATATCAGACTTTGTCATTCCAATTTAGTGAAATATTCCACTCTTTTCCTGAAAAGAATCCAACAAGAATCAAAAATACATTCCTGTTGGTTTTTTTTTTTTTTTGCTTTTCATTTCCAGTGACTTTATTTTTCAGTTGCTTAGGAGATACTAGGACTTCACCTGGGAAAACAGGCTGCCAGTTTAGCATGTATGATAAGATTACATATGATTTTAGATGCCACGCTTATAGATAAATCTGAAGGTGGAGCCTGGAGATTTGATTTAGAAGTGTTTGATATGAGCAGATGACATGTCACTTTGCAAAGCTGGGGATAGCTAAAAAACCCATGCTAGTTAAAAACAACCATATTCTGTCAGATTTGTTCACATGGAACATACTTGCATTCTATTGTGTGACAGCCCCCAAAGGAACAAATCTAGAGGGATAAGCTACATTTTCAATGAAATAGAGCTAGTATTGCTATACTGCAATGTTGCTTTTTTAATAGTGTTTCAGAAGCAAATATGAGAATGCATCTGCATAGACTTTTCTTTAGATTCCTTGTGATTCATCAGCAGGGTTATGTAAACACCTGGCATATAAATTTGTGGCGGTTTTAAAAATGCTATAGGTTGATTGCATTTTGAACACTTTTTTGTAAATTGAAAAAAGATTAAGAAGTAATTTTGGCAGGTCAGGACTAAATTTTTGAGGTTTAAAAAAATATAAATAAATTAAAGCAATTATTTTGAGTCATCATTCAATTTTTTTTTTTTCTTTTTAAATACAGTCTTTTTCTGCTAAAACTATTTCTGAATTTTAATATCTGTTTTTTGGTGACTAGAATTTACATTATTTCATTAAAATTTTCTGAAACATTTTAACGAGAATCTTATGTAAAATAAAATGATCAATTACAAAGGAAACCTAGTGTTACACACAGATGGTGAACAGTGAAATAGTACATACTTAGGTGCAGTCTTTAGACCTGTATTCTAAACACAGAATTGACCTCTAGAATAGAAGCTGTATTATAAAAAATGAGAATTCTCTCTGCTACAAAATGGTTTATTTTCATGTATGTGTGTGTGTGAGTGTAGAAACAGCTATTTGTATCTATGAGTATCAATGTATATTTTACACTGTTGTTTCATATAATTATGTAATTTTGGTCCTATTTTCATCATTTGAAACCTACACTAAGTTCACTGGAAAAAAACAGGTTTTTAATACGGAAACCACAGAGGAAATAAAGCAAATTACTTCAAAGGATTGTGTATAATTATAAGCACTCAATAAGTGCCATGCAGTCCACTCATGTTGACGTAATCACCTTTTTCCATATAGTGTATGAAAACATTCCATTTTATCATTACAATGAAGAAAATTGATGTTTTAACAGCAGTTCCTATTAAACCAGTATAGTGATGTTTATTTAGAATACAAGAATCACATGGGAGAAATGCTGGTTCCTATCTGGGTTCAACACTGAACAGCTACACAGCTCTGCTGTGTAAGAGGTGGGAAGCAAGTCAGGATGCAATGAGCTTGCAAGTGAATTTAGTCCTTGCTGATGCCAGTGAGATCGGTTCTGTGTGTGTCTCCATCTATTCAAGTCTCCAACCAGTATGGAAGCTCAGCATGCACAGTTAGAAGTGCAGATCTGAGTAGGTGATGAGTGAGGACACGAACGTGCACCAGATACAGGTGTTTACAGATGGAGAAAGCGGTCTATTGAAGGAAGAAAAAGCCTCACAAACCTTTTCTTTTATTAGTTTACTTCCACACTTCATATAATTTTCCCCCATAAATATATATAAGGAACCACTGAAAATTCACTGCAAAATTTAGTTATGTAACTTTAGTTATGTGCCAGTCTGTTACTAGGAGAATAGAGGATATTTTTGACTTGCTAGCAATGCAACCTTCCTCCCCTCCCTCTTTTTTTCTTTTAGGTAAAAGCAAAGTTGCTTTTTTATATTTTTTGATAAATGTAAAAGCAGAATAAAAATTTCTGTGTCAAGATATTTTGATTAGCTCTCATATGTTAAGGTCTACCCTTTAAAAAGCAATTTCTAAATGAAGAATAATATGAAACTGAATCACTGGAACATCTTATTTACAATGGTGGCATAAGAAAAAGGCTCAATCCTAAATATATAAGGTTTTTATTCAAAACAAGGAAGTTGTTAGAACTGATACAAATTCACAAAACATGATGTCACTGCATCTAAATTTTTCAGTAAAAATGATTCAATGGAGAATATTTGCCCATATGGCTATTACCTAATCAAAATTAATCATTGCTAAGTAATAAGCTTGCTATGTAAGAGTCACAGAACAAGTCAACAGTATGCATGAATTTGGACAATCTTTTGTTCAGGTGGGTAGAAGTTTGGAGAAACTTCTTTTACATAAACATTTATCTATACTGAAGATTCTTCAAATGAAATACTGTTTTTATGCTTGCACTTACACTGTAGGAAAGCCAAAATTTCACCTGTGGATGATACTTAAGGTAAGGAAGAAAAGATTCTCTCTTAGACTTGGAAATATGGATGAAAGAGAACATTTTCCATATAATAGACTTGTGCCTAAAAAATTTAGATCATTTATTTCAAAGTTTGGAATGGAATTCCCTTCTGGCTAGCAGCAATTAACTTCTGGTAGACTTTTTGGTCCATGTTAAATAAGCAGTAACCCTCTCTGTAAGATACATTGCAGCAATATTCAGAAAAAATCCAACAATTTTGGGAGGGATTGATTTTCAATAGAATTTGTGTGTATTTTTTCCAGATGTAGACCTAGTTAGAAGACCATGAAAGTACTATTTTGCTTTTTAACCTAAAAAGTTGAAAAGTCTGACTTGTTTTAATGTCCCAATCATATCAAAACATGCTCTACGTTGTTATCCTATTCACCAGGCTCAGCAAAAGGCCAAAAGCTGTGCAGACAGGGAAAGTGAACTACTCCCATGTCCTCAGGTATTTGCCCTCAAGCCCACTGGCACTAGTATGGTTGCTAATTGCAGAGCCAACATGAAGAGTTAAGAGTTAGATTGTAGAGATCTTCTTCAATTATCTTAGAGATGGTTCTGACAGTGCTGCTGAAATTGTTGGGGACTTATCTGGAGCAAGCTAATACGTCTAACCATATCTTATTCTATTACTAACCATATTCTGCCATGCACAAAGGAAGCAGAGCTGTTTTGCATGTTTAGGCTTCGGTGAAAAACAAAACCTGCTGGAGAACTAGGATATCTCTTCCAGTAACTGTTTTCTCACAGGTCTTTACAGCCTACTGTTACCAACAAACATCTCACTGTTGCCAAATCTTTCCAGCATATGACCTCACTCAGCACAGGGATTTGGGTTGTCAAATCCTTTCTAGATCTATTTTCTCAAATACCTGGGGATGACTATAATTTTGTGTGATTGTTTTAATCTTCCTGCAAATTCTAGCTCAGGTTGACTTGGACTGAATATGTTCTGTATAATTTAAAGTTTTTAAAATAATCCAAAAGTTAGCACAGGTGCTTTTGCACATAGAACTCAGTGATTAAAATAATATAAAGAAATGCTTATGATTTTCTGCAGATAGAAGACTTCTCCAGAACTGTCAGAGAAGAAGCTTTCATAGCTGAATTCTTTTACAAATCACTGAAAGAATAATAATAAAAGTAGCAACTCAGAATGTATTCCACCAGCCACAGCCATTACACTTTGACATTCTGTGATATGAATTAGAAACAGATGACGATGTGTGACATATCTGAAAAGGCATGTAGTTAGTTTAGGATTTAATTTATACTTTTTTGGTTAACCAAATAGCCTTGTTACATTCTTTGGTACACCACTGAAAACAATCAGCTTATTGTAAGGTTATACATTGATATCTAACATGTGAGTTTTCAACTTATTTGAGACTTTATGTCTTTACTTATACAGTTAGCCTGAATGTTGCCCCAGAAACAGTGCAAACTCAAAAAGAAAATAGAAGAAGCGTAAGAGATAGGTATTAAGACTATTTTTTCTAGCACAGCAACTATTTCAGTTGTATGGTTTTATGTAGTTAGTATCTATATATGCTTATTTATATAGAAATGAGGTTTAAAAAATTTTTGTTTCCTCTGAAACACTTGTATAGCTGTCCTTTAAAAAGCCAAACCGTCTGTACATGGTAAAGAAATTATAGTAAGTTACAAAAAGTGGTCAGATAAATTAGAAGGAGAATTTTGAATTTTAAGCCACATTTATAGTATTAAATAGTTTCAAACTATGGCAACCATCTTGCAAAAAAATTAGCACATATGTGCAACACCTCTTTTGTTTACTTTTCAAATGCATGTGAAATAAATTTCTCCTCATAAATACACTCCAGCTGTTTTCGGCTTCTATTTTTATAATGAAAACTTTTAAAATTCAAACATGTCTAGCCATACCTTGGGCTACTTGTGGCGTGCTGGTGAATGCCTACAGTCTTACTCAATAGAAACTGCAGATACCAGATTTTTGAAAATCATACTCTTAAAGTTCACTTCAATGAGCCAATAGCTTTTTCAGGAACGCATTAGGTGACTTCCCTGTGTGAATTTTCACACTTTTAAAAATCCTGAAATGATTTAGCAGTGTGTTTCACCAATCTTGAATAAATGTCTGGAAATTAGCCACTAGAGGGCACGAATACCTATCCTCCTCAACACAGGAAAATCACAATGAGTTTTGTGGGCTTACAGTTCTTAGGCCTAATTATGTTATTTGCTCGTAGAAAACATTTCCAAAGAAATGAAACTTGAATGTCAGAGCTGAGCAGAAAGGAGTCTGTGATTATTATATAAGGTGAAGGCTTAATCTCAGGTCAAATCATTATGTCACTCTTACTTGATTAAAAATATTTAGAGAATTTTCAAGTTTACTGTAAATGTTTGTGCTATAGTAACTGGAAATCAAAAGCATAAATGGCAAAATACAGCAACAGCACAATATAAGTGTTTAGTTTGGTCTTTAGTAGTGAAATAAAATGCTATTTAAAGAAACAAGGAGTAAAACATGAACAGTAGTTTTTACTACACTACGGAGAAAATGTCACAGACACAGAATATTTCATTGTAGCTACCTAGCAAACTTTTCATGAAATACATAGTTCCAGTTTTGGGAAATGGAGCTCTTACACATAATAAATATGTGCTGATATGTTGTCTTGATCTATTTCAGATTTGGGATTACTGGGGAGACTGAAGTCGCTGTAGAACAATAAAATAAAGAAAACACTGCTTACCCCAATTGACTGAGGGCAGATGGTGGCATGTTATGTAGGTGTTGCTGTTGCCAGCCAGTCACAGAACCAAGATGAAGAGCACTGGCTGTATTAAACCCAGAGAGAGATGATATATCTGCACTACTCAGAGAATATTCTAGATTTGAAAACAGAAAAGACAGCAATTAGAAGAGAATTAAAGAGGAAGCAATTAAACAATAACTAGCATCGTAATTTTCACATGTCACTTCATAAGCCTTTTAATTTTAATTACACCAATCACATTAAGTTGCAGCAGAAAAAGTAGACCTTCCTCTTCCCTCAACTCATTAGCTTGGGAGCAAATAATGCATTAATAATTATTCTGTAATTTAGCAGGGCTTTTCTGGATCTGGAAGATCCAAAGCATTCTTAGCCTGTATATCCACCATAACTATAGACGCATTCTCACGGAATCAAAGACTTGAAAAACATAATAATATTTTGGTTGCAGTCTTTCTTGCAGGCAGCCTGTGTCTGAACAATGCATGTCTTCTCTAAGAGCACGGGCTCTGCACGCCAGCATGCTCTATACAGCAGCAATGTGCAATGGGAACTGGAAAGGATCTCCTGAGGCTTCATTTCTAGTCTCTCCCAGGTAACTATGTGATAGCCCACAAAGTTATTGAACTCCACTTTGAAGCCAGTGAAGCTGCTTGCTCCCACAACCCTTATGACTTTAGGAAGGTGCATTCAACTATATGAAATTACCTGTGGTATTAAAAGGACTAAGAAATGTCTTTTAAGTTACATTTCTTATTAAAGCCAATCAGGGAAAGCTATCAAAGCAGTTTTCCATTCGAACAAAATAGCTAACTTTTAAATAGATATGTTTCAAGTTAGTTACAGATATAAAATAACTAAATACAGAGCAAAAGCATATCAGCTATGAATTTTTCAGTTTCTCCCAACGAACATTAGCTAATTCATTAGTACCAAGATAGACATTTGTCAGCATCTTGCTCCCTCCCCCACCCTTCACATCTTGCACCCATACTTACCAGTACCATATGTTGTTGAGATGGCTGATGGGTATCCTCCCATCCCTTGCCCTGGTAGAGTAGGAGTTGCTACGGAAACCACTGGAGTAGCCAATGACTGAGCAGACTGGGAGTTATTTATCCTCTGATTCTTTTAAAGTAAGTAAAATAAACATATTATTGAGTAGTTTTAAGTCAGTTGAGTGTATTAGCTTTCTGGGTATGTTTTGTGTATGAGAAATACAGGCTGATACAAATTCCTAGAAATTAATCATTTAACATGTGGCTTTTATGAACTCTGCCAACCCTATCATTTACAAGACTTCAAGAGACCAGTTGTCACCATAGTAACCCATTACATCAGTATCTCCTAGGTAACTGAACTAGTAACAAGTAAGATTGCTTCTATTGTGGGTAGAAGAACAGATCGTGTGAAAAATCGATGAAATGAAATATGTAAACCCTATTCCCATTGTTTTCCTTTTCACTCAAATGAAAAAAAAAAAAAAAAAGGGCAAAAGAAAAGACCCCAAACCCAGCCCCACTGGATTTTGTGCTTTGGAAGTGAGGGGCACCCCGGGGCTGCTGAGCACAGGACTCTTACCAGCAGATGGTGCTCTGACTACTTCGTTTTTGTGCCATAAAACAAACTTCAAGAGCAGTAGGTAGCACAGCAGTTACACGCTTATCTTTAACTCCGGGGCACTAGGTGTTGCACTGTAAAAATTGCACTGGAGAACTCTAATCCTGTGAGTGGCAGGATAAAATGAACACAGAGCCACCAAAAAAATGCCAGAAGGCTGCGCCGACTTCAACAGCGCAAGTTTACACGCCCTCAAAGCACCAGCAACAAGAAAGCTTTATTCTGGCATGCACAATTTGAATACGTGCAACAACTGCACCTGGCCTACCATATTGCTAAATTTCAAAAATTATGGTGACCTTTCTGTTCACAAAACAGTTGTGGTAAAGTTTTCCATTTTATTTCAACTAATACTCCACCTACACAAGTATCAATCGTACAAAAGAACTTCTTTTCTTTTCCTCATTATTAAGATGAACATCACTACCACTTACCAGAAGCAGATCAACGTCCTCAGACTGAGTGCATAGGAAAGGAGCATTAAAAATTAGTGAATATAAATATTTACCAGGATGCAGATTTCTAGCCAAGGGAATAGCTTAATCTGATAGGGGCAGCAAATTAAACACTTTCTGAGCATAGTTTGGAAAGATAACACTTCATAGATCTCCTCTTTGTCCTTCTAATGGGATGTTTGTTCCAACTGCAAGGACAATCTATCCAGTTTTCAAAACAAGACTTCCTCTAAGGATTCATTATTTCTTCCACAGCCCCAGTGGCTGCAGACTGTGTTGCTATACCTGGTTTCAGGAGACCTGACCATTCACAGAATCCCTTGGAAAGTATCAGTTTTAAGGACCTTGGAATAAATCATTTGATGCAGACAGCCTGTCACTGCCTTGGTCGACTTTGAGCATTGCCCCGTAGGAGACTATTTGTTACTTATCCTCTCAGAAGGCAGCATCACATTTATGGGGGGTTTTAGTTTGATGTTCAAAGTTAATTTATTATGCGTCAAGCTGAAGTAGCCAGCCTGGAAGTTGTTTTAATAGTGTCGGTTACATAATGGAAAAATGTGTTTATAGTGTCACTTAAATTTACCATCATGATCCTTTTAAAATTAAGCTAACTTTTAATGTTAAATCACTCATGAAAGATTTACTTGCAACACTAACCGACTTTCGGAAGGGAACTACAAGATACGCATACGACATCTTCACAATTCAACCTTCTAGCATAATAGCCTGCCTAAGTTTTGTTAATCCTGGCAGGAGATACAGCAATTTCCTTTTTATCCTGCTCTATCTATTTACTACCTACCATTTATCGTTACAAAATTTGGCCTTTGGAGCTCAGAGTGATAGAGTTCAAATTCATTTATTTGTAGTTAATCTGCCATCTGCTGAGAGTCTGTGTGGCTAAATATTTATGAAAAACACAATAGGTTAGGAATACTCAGGGTTAAATTCAGCCTTTATAACAAATCCAGGAAAGGCTTTTCCAGCTACTAGGAAAGAGAGTGCAGAAGTTTAGACTGTGCAGGACACAGTTTCTATTTTGCAACTCAATAGAAAAAAGGGAGGAAGTAAATATGACTTCATAAAAGCACTTGAACAGGCTCTGCCTACATCCTCAGCTCGATGTCAGACCTTAAGGTTAGGCAGAAAGACCCAACAAACAAGAATGTTGAATGTTATTCTGCTGATTTTAGTTGCTTGAGCAGGCCTTGAAATTCCTAAATATCTCTTATCTGAAGTAGATAAAAAAAGCTTTGAAAATGCATTACCACTGATGGCATTGTATTCTTGCTGCCAGGTGGAATAAGCACACGGAGATCTGGTTTACGGTTGTTCATTCCCAAATTCATTGGAGGTGGAGATTTTGCTTGCATATTCTTGTTCAAGTTGCCAGGTGAGACCAGCAGACCTGGTGAGTTGCGGGGGTTGCCATATCCATTTCCTGTTTAGGTTAAAAAAAAGAAAAAAAGAAAAGAAAAAAGACAGAATGATTATAAACTCCGATGTATTTCTTAAGACTGAACACTAAAAATGTCAAGTAAAAAAAATCAACGTAAATACCTGTGTCATGTAATGTATCTTTATAGGAAAGACTATACTTAGGAAAGACTATAGTTAGGAAAAACTTCTTTACTGAAAGAGTGGTCAGGCCTTGGAACAGGCTGCCCAGGGAAGTGGTGGAGTCGCCATCCCTGGAAGTATTTAAAAGACGTGTAGATGTGGCGCTTAGGGACATGGTTTAGTGGGCATGGTGGTGTTGGGTTAACGGTTGGACTTGATGATCTTTAGAGGTCTTTTCCAACCTTAATGATTCTATGATTCTATGATTCTATGATTCTATAGGAAAATACAACACGTGCCGATTTGGAACAAATGGTCTGAAAATGCTTTCTCTCATGGCAGTCTCAGTGACGTGCTGAAATTAACTTGTTTATACCACACTGTTTACAGTACTATGGTATATAGCACCATATATGCGCACTCAAAGCAGCCAAGATCTAACGTTTGCCTTACAAGAGAATCAGGAAAGTCAGACAATCTTACGGCTTAAAAAAATGTCAAAGCTATGCTGTGTTTTCTCGACAACTACAGAGGATTCTGCCTTGCCTGACTCAGCCCTTTCCAGGTCATGATTTTGTTTTGTTTTTAAACAAAGGATGAGTATAGCAAGGCTATAATTTCCAGAAAAGGCAGTGGGAGGACTAGGAAGATTTTTAAATGTTTTTGGCTCTCTTTCACCACACTTTTTGGACCTGATTCTGTCAACACTAAAGTCAATGGGAGCAAGAGCATAACCTTATTTGGAAAATACCACTGTTATCTTTCATCTTCATCTCTCTGCTGCTTTCTGCAGGCCCCAGGAACAATTCTGACAGGCAAATGCTTCATTTGTCTTTTTCAGGAATGGGTTTCCTTCTCTCACCACGTAGTACTGACAACTGTATATCCGTTAAGGTTACTGACCTACCATTCCACTAAAAATGAGACCTTCCTATTTCATCCACCTAATTTCACCTCTTACCCACACAAAGTCTGGGGAAAGAGATGACTTTTTAGTGTAGCCTTGAAATTCTGTCTGCACAGGCTCAAGAGAGACGCAGAAACTGCCCAGTCATAGAGAGGGAATAGCATGAAAACTAGTACAGAAAGAGAAAACGTTCACGGATAAATACCAAGAAAACAAATGCTAGGGGAGGCTTTCTGTTCTGTGCTCATCTTTTGTTCACAGCTTGCAAGCAGCGACATACAACCTAGAAATAATGTGGGAAGATGAGCTAGTAAGTGTGGCAGAGCCCTATGAGTTAGAAGCCCTGGATCTTCAAATTTCCTTTGTAGTCCCAAAGTCAGTGAAGAACTCAGTATCTCACTTTTTTTCGCACGTGAAATGGGGTTTACAGCCCTAAAGGACATAAATGGATTATGGAACTAAAATTGATAAAATCTATGAGGTGGGCATAAAAATGACAACACATGAGAGTGATTCTGTCTTCTAGTTAGGATAATGAAGTGTGTCCAAGCATGACTAACATTATATCATATTTTTAATCCACAAGGATGTCAGCCAATTGTATTTATCAGATCAGCAAATCCATGGAAAAAAAAAAAAGTATCTGTCAAAGACTATTAAATACAAAAACACCACTTCGAGCTCTGGAAGACCCTGAACTGTGAACACTATGCTTAGGACACAGGAAAAGTATCACAAAGTGCTTGACTTCCATATTTGTGAGATACCTTCAATCATAGGTCTGGCCTGGCTTGTTTATTCTCGTGCTTTTTATTATCATGATCTCCCAAGCCTTTGCAGAAAGGAATTAAGATGAAAATTTAGAAGCACTCAGGTCACTTCAGAGATTTTATATTAAAATACTTTTCATAGTTAATCTTGTTGTTTATTTCCTTAATAATATCTTACTGTTAGTGAGATAGAATGAGTTAATGAAAAAAAAGTGTATTTTACACTTACCAAGCTAAAATAGCAGAACACTCTCAAGAATTTTCCATTTTGTGTCAGTAGGCTTTTTTTTAAAGGAACCATTGCTCTCAACGTAGATTTGCTACATATTATGCTCTAATTAATGTTATGTGTTACTAGAGACGGCAAAATTAGAAGGGGCATTTTGAATATACAACAATATTTTCTTCTAGAAACTACAGTGCCTTTTAAAAGTTATCTCTTACAAACTGAATACCAAAAAACTAATGACGTGGAGAAGTGATTAATAGAAGAAACAGAAGCAAAAGTAGAGTTTCTCTGGTGCTGGTTTCATACAGGAGCTATTTTACCAACACGAAGTAAGACTGCCTTGTGAAATCTGTTGTATGACAAGCATTTGTTCAGAGAGTGAAAATGAAGCTGTTTGAAGAAGCAGTGCATTTTTTTTTTTAGTTCTACAACATACAACCTAAGATATTTAATGAAACAGCATGCACTGTAATCTATATGTTTGTTTCTACAGTTGTGATTTTTGGAGAATAGAAACCCTTACAAGAAAGAACTCCCATTTTCTATGTAAGATTTACTTAATACAGTTTACTATTAAAAATTAAGAGAAAGAATGCATCTGTATAAAACTTTACTCTTCAGAAACTTTTGTCTGACCTTTATATTATTTACCTACTGATGTAAAATATTTTGAACAGTGATAACATTTCTTACATTTATATTTTTAGAACATCAAATTATTTTTAAGAACTGCTGCAATCTTCTCTTTACCAGTAGATTTCTGCTGTTCATGGCATATTATGCCAGCTAGCATTTTGGAGCCATATAATAGCCATTCCTCTTTCCAGCCACCAAATTGTTATTCTTTTTGGTATAATGTGTATTCAGGAATGTAAGACTGTGGACCTTAAACCAATGATACAGAAACCCATCATTTGAAAATCAATGATGAATGCATGCATGCGGTTTACAGTTAAGAAGACTCTGCATTTAAACCAGCTCTTTAAACCGTATTCTCTGTACTCAGAAAGCTGTGGCCTGCTCTGAGGCAGCTGTCCCACCTTCAGATAAATCCACCGAAGAGAATGGCCTCATTTACATTCAGAGGCAAAAAAAATGTATAAGACTTCTAATATACAAATTAAACCTTCCTTCATCTTATACTTTAAAATTACACTCTGCCTGGACAATTATCAATTTAGATGTGACTGTATGCAGAACGTCGCATTCCACTATCCACTTGAAAGCGCAAAAATTATATGTCATGTATGAATGGATTTCCTGATTATAGATCATAAGAAAATGAAAACCAGATGGATTTTAGAGCAAGTTGGCTTTACATTTTTATTTGGTTAAAAGCCATATTTTCATTGGAATAAAACATTTTTAAACATTACGGATATAACTTGTAATGTATAATGAAAATAAAACAGTAGATACACAAGTTTTAAAGGGCATATGTCAGAATTTGTAAATTTACAGCATTTTCAACTCAAGAAGGTTTCAGAGAAAATTATTTTTCCTCGTGTTGTTTTTTATACTGACTTGAAAGAGTAAAAATATTTTACACAGAAAAGATCTTGTTTCTAGACAGAAGTAGTGGAGCAGCACGTGTCATGAAATGCAGTGCCAGACTTTGTATTTGGACTAATGGCAGAATATAAAGACAAATGCTTTCTGAGCATAGAATGCTCTTCTTGGGCATGTTCCCACACTTTGCATTTAGGCACAAGTGCCATTGACTTTAGAAGGAATTCTGTCCAAGTACAGACTGCATGATTAATCCCTGCAATATCATTTTTTAAAAACATCCAGAAAAGTTACTTTTGTGCACTAGTAGTTAGTCAGTCATGAAGAATTCTTAAAAAAAAATTCATTTACTGATCGAAAACTACAATTTGAACTATGTTACAAATTCACCTACTACTATCTTAAATGGTCACTTCCATGTTTTAAGAATTTAAGGGTACGAGTAGGGCACAAGCTTATTCAGGACAGGACAGAGATCAAAGTTTACTTCTCTTCTTTCATCCCCAATGAGTAACACCTGTACCTTACATGTAGTTTTGGTCATTGGTGTTACAGTGGCTGCAAAGTGGCTGCAATTCCTGATATTCTCAGAGTTAGGGCAATAATTCTGTACTGAGCATTTAAGCCAGGAAACTTTCCACGTGTTAAGGTAACACAAATGAGGAAAGAGTAATTTATTTCCATATCTCTCAACATTCTTGAGCAGTATTGTCATGATTCAAAGTCTTTAAGTCTTGAAAAATTGGAAAATTTTTGTATTTTGATTTCCTGAAGCTTTGAACCTGTCATGTCTCTACTTGTTTCTTTTTAATTTGTGATTTCAAAGATACAAAATAGCACTGAATGAAAAAACCTCTACGGTAGTCCTAGAAGAATGAAGAACAAGACACACAATTTATATGTCCATTCTTTGATCTCTCTTTCATTTACTCGAATGCTTTTCACTGACCATATGGGTTGAGAATTTACAAGATCTTTAGGACCCTGGGATGCCTACCTCCCATTAATTTTAATAGGAAAAGAGCTTTCAAATTCTCGAAGGAGTTTCAATAAATATTAACGGTCATTTCAAGTTTCCAACAAGTGTATGCTCTTATGGAAATTATCATAATTCTCCCGAGAAGAATATGTACATTCCATTTCATGGAGGATTCCTGCTTCTTACTGGGTTATGTTAAATGCACATCCCATATATATGACATTATGACCGACCATCAAGTCTCTCAAAAAGAATGTTAAATTTAGAATGAATCTATATAAACATGAGAGCCAACTATGCTACAATTTACCTCCACTTCAAAATGTATGTATATATAAAAGAATCAATGCAGTAATAGAAATTTTGCTAAGTTTACACCCTGTTTTGCATTTTTCACTCAGTTCCTTTTCCCACTTTCTGGAGGAATGGTAATTGTTCCTAACAATAATTAAAAGGCAATGAAAGGGTTCCTTTTTGCTTTTACATCTTATGTGTAAATTTTTTTTTTAAATGCATACACATTGTTGGAACAGGTTATGGTTTACCACCCAAACAAAATTGATACCAACAATAAAACACTAATGCCAGGAAGCTGCACTGGTGTTTATCTAAACACAATTTTTGAAAGAGATGAGATAATTTTTAAAAGAGATAATTGAAGGTTCTTACTCACATGTTGCATGCTAGTCATTTCACAGTACATGACCTCTACTAACTGCAAGTGGTAGAAGAAAACCAATCTGCAGATATGCTCACCCAGAAAAAAAGAAAATCTTTACGTTAAAGTAGCTGCCCATTCCCACAACATTACACTAATGGACGTTCTTTACTGAATTACTGGGAGCCATCTCAGACAGATGTGGTATATAAAACCTACTGACTTTGTGTGAAAGAATTCTCAAGCATCTTGTGAAATATCAGCTGCTTTTTGGTCTGAAATAGGATGAAAGTGCTGTGAACGCATAGACATTTGGAAGAACGGGAAGAGAATGAGGAGAAAACTAACTCAACAACTCTTTGTTATAGTTTTAGAAACCAACCATTTAGAAATAATGTAAACAAAAAGGTAGAGATTCCTACAACAATATAAGTTGATATCCAGGTCTCTCTCTAACTCACTCATTCTTGCCATGCAGGTTGTATAACTGTTAATGGGAAATTCCTGCTCTTTAAGTCTAAAGCTATGTAAAGGGCTATAATTGTACTACAGTTGTCCTGTGCTGGGAAAAAAAGACAGTATTCACTAAATCAGTAAAATACTGCTAATACTGTAGGCAATTTAGGTGTACATGGAGGGCCACCTGTACTGGGACTGCAGAAAGCTAAAGGTTACACTGTGCATCCCATTTCTCACTCTGGGTGTTAGTGAGATCTCATTTTGGAAACCAGGCAAATCTCTGCTTCCACTGCAGTGGAGGTAAATGGTCTCATCAAATTTCCCAGGGAAAACTGTGTGTATGATCTGCTTATATTTTGAAGAAAGTGACTCCTCTGTTCTGTGGCTCACATTTTTCAGTTTTGCTATGTCCCTGGGCTGGTTCAAGTCCTCAGGCTCAGATCCTACATACTGATACAGTATGGGTCTTACTGCTAAATCTCATGTTTACTGGCATTAACAGTCCTCTAACCAGTCTTAGGGTTCCCCGCACCGGGCCTGATCCAGACCCCAACCCACGGGCCGACATCCTGGCCCACCTCCATCCCCATGGAGGTTCCTGATGCCTGGGGTTGGGTCTGCCCCAGCTGCCCCCTCGCCTGTCCTGCTCCCTGGCTGGGGCAGTGGGATGGGTCCTGGCTGAGAAGCCCTGCCCTGCTACCCCAGGAAACCCCCGTTGTTCCTGGCCCCCAGCTGCCCCCAGCCCCCAGGGTGTCCTGGCAGCATGTTCCTCATGATTAAAGAATTAAAAACCAACTCTTCCTCTTCAAATCTTCGTGTCGAGTACTGTCAGCTACCTTAATGAACTGTTCACTTGGATGAAGTAGTCAACATTATTTCTAACCCTTGGGCTAGTGCCATATAAAATTTGGAACCTCCTTACAATCTGTTCTATGTGAAGTATTTGCAGGTGCACACAACTATTGCTGAAAAAGGGCACGTGTATCCCATGCTGCAGCAACTGGGCTCAGATTTCCTTCAGGACAGAGACTTCTCAGGCAGAAGCTGAAAGTAAAGAAGTGGCTTTTTGGACACTTGACAACGCGGAACACATTGCAAAGCACATTTCTGGAAATTTAAGGACATGCCATGAATCTAGGAGGCTAGAAATCTGAGATGTTTTTTCAGCCAAATGGAGAAATAGATGAGTTTCTTTAGGTGTAGAATGAAAGACTATGAGAACAGAAACCTGACCTGTGTATCACAGACCATTACACTTCATGCAAATACTTTACTGCTGAGTCAAGTGCATAACTAAGTACATGGCAAACTAACCTGATCACCAACACTGTGGTTACGTTTTGTTGCTATAATAAGATCCGTATTTAAATGTTTCTAAAGTAGTTCTTGCACTAAGTATTCTCCCACTTTAGTCTAGGAGTTCACACCTTAATAAAATAAATGTAAAGGTGGCACTGGACTGTCTACAGAATTAGCCTGTGGCTACCCACATAAAGAATTGTGAGCCACCCTTCAAAACATTTCTTATTGCAATTGGGTTTCCTAAGCTGCAGGCAGATATTTCAGCACATCTCTGGATTCCCTCCTTGCAACCTTTGGAATAAGGGTATCACATAGGCAGTAAGGGTCTGTTGCAAATTATACACTGAGAGAAGGGGAGTGCTCTTCCTTCTTCAAGGATGATCATCCTTATTCCTCCCTTTTTTGCTCAGCAAAGAAACAGAGCAATAGATGACCTAGGTCCTGTTGGTGTTTTTTTAATTTTGCAGTACAGTTACTATTGTCAATATGCTTATACTATTATACTGTCTGATCATAGCATCTTACTATTTGCTTTTATAATTCTTTAATGGCACCTCATTTCAGGAACCTCAGAGCAGAGCTTTAATGCAGAAACACTATCTTTCCTGTATCTTCACTTCTGATTGTATTGACTCATTCATTTCCACTTCCACAGCACTATTTTGTTCTAACATAGTTAATTATCAATAGCTATGCTCCTCTCAAACCCCATATATCTCAAGTTATCTTGTCTGGCTTGAAGCTTCACCTAATCAGCACAGTAACTAAGTTGTAATTATTGAGAAAAATAACTTAAGAAATTACACTGTGGTCTTCAGTTTTGTGCTTTATGAATATTACACTTCTGTAATTCAAACACGTGGGCACTGATGCACAATGAGCATCAGAACCATATTCCTGTGTGTTATAAGTTTTTAAGGTCCAAATAAAACAACAGGGATCAGACAGTTACTTAAAAGTGGCTTACCATGGTAAAACAGCTACCCTGCCCCTGCCACTGGTGCTGTAGCTAGGAATGCAGTTATCTTCCACACTAAGGTTTAGTCTATTAGGAGAGGTCAACACCAAAAATTGAGAGTGGTTTTCAGTGGTGCTTATCTAAAATTTAGCTTGCATAACAGCTTTTCCGAAAATCTTGCAGTAAGTGGCACAAGCCTGATCTCTTAACACGTGCAGGATGCACAAATCGCATCTGGACTGCACCTATCTGAGATACCCCCCTCTCCAAAATATGTTTTCAGGACTTAGTGGGTCTTTTGTGATTATAAGTTAATTCTTATTTCAGTAAAGCAATTAAATAATGCATTTTAGGAGCATATATCTTCCTTCATCTTGTATGCTAGCTGAAAAGATGCTCCATTCTAGTCCTGTTTATGCAAAAAACAAACAGTATTTTTTCTTTTTTTATATGAGCTGTTCTAGAGTCAGAAGAAAGGAAAAAACCCTGACTTATGTCAGAGGGAAAACTACATTACTGAAAAATATAATATTTTCTGAAGATATATAGGAAAAAGATATGAGCCTGGGAAAGGTAGAAGACTTATTTCTCCTCCTGACTGCCTGAGTGAGAGCCTTTAACAAATCATCTGCTTTTAACAAATTATTTGCTGATGACAAAAAATTTCCTTTTTTGGGTGTTTGAAATAAATTATAATTTGGGGGAAAAATGCTCTTTTAATGAAAAATATTTCAAGACAAGAAGTAATTCCAATTATAAACTGAACACATTATGTGAAAATGTACTTTCTTGCTTCCCCAAAGAAATTTTAGAAATAACTGTTAACATTTTTTTCCATAAACGTGTAGCTAAAGTTGTATTGTTGATTTTTGTTAAATGCACAATTATTGAAAAATGAAGAATGCATATTTTAAAATTCAACGTCAGGAAAGTTTCAGGACTACATCTATTAAACACAAATGATATATACTTATATTTTTAACTTAGCAATGTTATTAGAACAGATATACACAGGAAAGTGTTTTGCACATAGATAATGCTACTTAGATTTGTTTTGAAATTTAAGCAGTTGCAAAGTAAAGATCAGTAACTAAGCCATCCGTGTCTCCTCTAGCTTTTATTTCTGGGAGACTGTTCTAACTGTTATCAAAGGAAAAGTCAGCTTGCAAGAGATTTGGAAAACAAATGGAATCTATGGATTGAATAACTTAATTGGGGAACCATGTTAAAAGTTAAAGGGCAGGGGTCACATTAACTTAATACTGCCAGGAGCTTCCACGTGTGGCTGCAGTCCCAGCTTCAAGAGGTTAAATGCATTTCTTGCTTTCTTTCTCAGAGCAAAGTCATTGCTGCATTCCAGATCCAGGAGGCATCAACTATCTCTTTCAGGACTCAGGACAGGCATGAAATCCAGATGTTTGCTAATTTGCAATGCCTTCTTATATTTTCGGAATTTGAACAAGAATACGGATTGCAGTGTGCAACAGAAGACAGTGTGGTGTCTTAATGAGCAAGAATGCACAGACAAAAAAAACAATGAAATCCCTGTCTCACTGAAGTAAAGCATAAAATTCCCACAGACTTCACTAGGATAAGGATTTTATATAAAGAATTGAAATTATTCTTGAGGAACATTTGAAACTGCTTGTCATAAAGGAAAAGAAGTCAATCACGCCTGTCTTTAAAATCCCACTTACAAAGAACCACAGTTTGTATGACTCACTTAATTGTTCATTACACGTGAACTTAGGGCTTTCTCCCTTTCAATCCTTTCAAGCTGTCTTTTTATAAATACAAATATTGAGACACTGCTGATTAGAGAGATGATGAGACAGAGAATAACTAAATAAGTTACTAAGTCAACACTAACACAACTGACAGAAACCTAATAAAGACCAAATTTTCACAGATTTTCACTGAGGTCTATTCAGAATGAGCTTACATGGATCTCTTCATTGGTAAGAGGTCACACGAGTTTGCTGAAAATACACACATCCAATCTTTGCATGACACCCATTGCAAGATTTTTTTGATTTTTACATGGACAGCAGCACTTACCCTTTCAAACTTATTCTCGAAGTTTCACTGATGTAATTTCTACTTGTATGTAAAGAGTCTGAATAAGCTGTATAAAATAGATCAGTTGCTCAGGGCAGAAATAGGACTTAATTTTGGAAAGGCCTGAGTTGCCTGCCTACACAGATACGAAATTCAGGTACTGTTAGATAGACTATTTCCTTCATACTATGTATTAAAGTTGTCAAGCAAGTTCTAGTGTTCTTCTGCTTTATCACAAATCTCCTACCTGTAAGTACTTCCCTTAAAACACTGAAAAAAAGAGTATATATCCTCCTTATATGGAGGAAAGTTTGGAAAAGGAACATTTAATGGCATAATATGAGTGGAAAAAGAGAAGAGAAAAGGAGAGCTGTTGTGTTTTTCATTTCTTATCCCCCTCCACAGGTTTTAAGCCAACCTGCCAATTCATGATTTCTTATTGTTTGGATTTGGCACTATTGCATCACAAACTCTGTTATGAATGACTGCATGTTCTTTCTTTTGGACTGTAAACTTCCTTGGACAGGAACTATTGTTTACTATACTTTTGTACCGCATCTTGCCCAATCTTTGGATCAGAGATCTGTGGGCGACTGCACTCATCGAGTAATAAGGGAAGGGCAATGACTTATCATGCTCTCCCTGGCAAACCCAGTCGTAACAGGTTGCCCATAAACTCTGGCTTGGGAATCATTGTTCTAAGCTCACTTGTTTATTTAATGTATTCCACACTTGAAGCCTAAGAATTATCTTCTCTTGTCTATGCCAAGCATGATTTCAGGGCACAAACGAAAACATTTATGTAACCTTTTAATTTTTTAATTTTTTATTTTTAGTATTAGTTTGCTTATTTATATTTATAGTTTCAAAAGACACTAATGCAACTAGGTGCCTTTGAAATCCTTGCTTATTTTTGATACTGCTTGTAGGCTTATTTGGGCAGATTGCTTCTTTTTAGTAAATCACTCTTTTTTGAGAAGATGCAATCCAGATTGCCTCCACCCTGAGCGCTTATAAATTTAAAAAACCCCTTCTATTACATATATTCCCATGTGGCTTGAAATACTAGTAGAATATATAATACACTCACCCACAGTCAGTACATGACCAAGAAAAGAAAAAGGAGCAGGAAAGCACTAGCAAATTATGATATTGGCTGGCAGATCCAGGACCTCAGCCCTCAGAAGATGAGAAGGCAACTGTTAGCTTGTGGCTAGTTTCCAGAAGGAAATGACTAGCTGCTGATTTATAGATAAATACGGGATTCAGTTATTAAAAAGACGTGGAATGCATTTTTCAAAATGATCTTTTCAGTTTCTAATGATTTTAAACAACAGGTTTAAAGGTAGTTTGAGGATGCTTGATTTAAAAAGAACAAGCACTTAGCCCCTCTGACAGCATTTGTAGAATCCCAAGTACTTTTGAACTTACTCCTTTAGTTTAATATTAATGTTAAGATGGAGGCAGTACAAGAATCAAATAGTGAAATAAACAAATTACAGGAAGTGAACAAACAATTAAAGCAAGTATATTTTTTATTATACCCATCCTGGATTTAAAACTTGAGATTGAATTTTTCTTTCGATTTTATTATTTATAGTGGTTTAAAATGTAAGGAAATTCTGTTGATTTAGATGGGCTTATTCCACTCAAAAGAAAACTTAATTATAAAATACAAAATGTCATAATCGGAAAACCATACAACAAATGAAAAATATAACTCAATCTAAAAATATAAGTCAGTCTGAAAATCAAAAGTTTAAAGTACAGATGCAAAGAAAGGCGTCCCCCAATACTGTTGTATTTTGAGCCACTGAATAAAACTTGAGTTCAGATCATTTACTAAAACTTCATAGACATTATTTATTTCTCGTCAAGTTACTGTTAAGTGGTTTTGTTAAAGGCTATGGTCCCTAAAAATTAAAAGAACTTCACATAGTCTATTATGTAAACAGGTAACATGTCACTTAGTCTTCATATTAGTTATGGGGTAAGCTAGAATGGTTTTAGACCATACCGATTTGGGTCCAAAAAATTCTTGTTTTCTCTTTCAATCAAAAGCCTGTGGTTTGAGAGAATAGTGCCAAAGATGTTCCTGTATTTATAATTTAGCAACTATACTAAATGTGAAGTTCACTCCAATTTTGTGGCAGTTGCTACTATCACATGATAGAAACTATTCAATCAGTGTTTGGCTAAGAACAAATTTACTTTAACAAACTTGAGATAACCTTGGTTTAACTTAAAAATACCACCGACGGTATTTAGTTGTGTAGGGTAATAAGGAAATAGTCAGCTTTTTTATGTTCTATTTATGTCTTGGGTTGACTCCCACGGTAAATTGTGGATGATTTCAGGGTTATTACTTGAAATAATCCAAACCAACAAAATAACATACTTCTCAAATGCAGTTTAACTAATCTTAACTAATCTTTTTCCATTTCTGATATTGCAGTTATAATGTAATTTGTTACAATGTAATTTGTTAAAGTAGTGCAGAAACGGAGGCCTGGTGTTAGCAATCAAAACTAGTTTCATTTTATAATGGCAGAAATGAAACTCTTTAGACTCTTCTTCTTGGAGTATGTTAGTTTGAATATATGCTATTTTTGGACACTGCAGAAAAATGCAAATTCATAATGTTCTAATTTGGCCACAAATATGAACCCCAACAGATTAAACCATGTGATCATGCTACCAGCTTCTAAGATGCCAAACAGAAAAAAACATAGAGGTCTCTGTTTCTTGTGAGGAATGATGAACAAAGAGAACTTTTGATGTTTATTCTTCTGCACCCTAAAGAAAGAGGGTCCAAAATAGTGCCATTGTGGAATGATGCAAGTAAGACAGAGGATTCAACCTTATGGTGACCTTTTCATCTTCCTTCAGCCCTGTATCAAATTCTTCCTACTGCTCTGCATTTAAGAGATTTAGAAAACACTTCTTTAATGGTGTTTAAAGCTCTTATTGCCAGATAAAGAACAAAGACTATTCATACGATTAAATATTTATGATGCATTCCTAGCAATGCCCCTCATATATATGTCCCTCAAATCAATTGCCTGCTCCAAAGTTACATTGCTTGAGAGCTTAATGCATAACACTGCGCCCAGGAAATACAAATTCTTAATCTGTGAGTAAATAATCAACCTATTCCTCTTCCTATGCTTATATATGCTTTTAATATATTTCTAGGAAAAAGTATGTATTTAGAAAGAATATAAATTTTCAACTGGCATATTGATATACAGATTTTATTAAGCACAGGGATTATTAAGCCAAATGCATGTGTAGAGGAACTTTTATTTTTTGTATGTGCGCCTTTTAAAAGAAAACATTGCCTTCTCTACTAATTGCTTCCCAGCGTCGTTTAAAGGAACAGGGAAACCAGTAGGGAGACAATGATATTTCTTAATAAGCCAGTAGAGGGAGCCCCTTAATAGGGCAATCAGTTTCCTATCCGAGCCCCTCCTGAAGTTTCTACTATACACAAGGTTAAAGTGAGACGAAATGCGAACATCGCCAGAATGAATCTTTCTTTAGCTGTGTTTCGCAGGCTAACAAAAGATAATTAACAAATCTGTAATTTTCTATCATGCTTTCTTTTTTTGAGAACAAAGGAGACTAATAGCTAAGTTCCCGTGGTCTGCCTTCCCTCCTCCTAAATTAATACAAAATGACCCCTCAAAGCTTCAGCATGCGTTTAAAGTGGCTTTCTGATACAATGCTGCGCAGTTTCAATTTTACTACAAATGCATCACACAAACATCTGTGACTCATCTATGCGTGAAGATAAAAGGGGGGTGGTCTAACGCAGGCTGGGAAGAGCCAAGAAAGAAAAGATCACTATATCCAGAATTTCTTTATAAGTAATTTTATGAGACAACGTCAAAATTGGCATATGTATGCACATATATAGTGCACAAAATGGATCTCCCAACTATTTTTCCATACAGTTCTTTCTGAGAGCGGTTAATCCAGTAAAATTGGATGTGCTCCACGTTTTACCGCTCATCTTATATTCTTCGAACATATGTGTCTACTTCTGCTTCTCAAACTGAAACAGTAATCTTGCCATTGTCTTTTGTAATCCGTATTTGTAATAATGCAACATTGCTGACATTGCTAACAAACCACTGAGTTTACTGAGCAAAGGGGACTACTCTGACAACATTGCTTTGATAACACAGACCTTAGCAGGTACAGTTCTCGTGAGTTCTATGGGAGCAGGACTTAAGGGGCTAATCTTTTTCTCTACATGAGTATTTTGAAAATCCTTTCCCTGTTGTGTACCAAAGCACTTAAGTAAATACATAAAACTAAGCTTAAGTTAATTACTGATTATTTAAGTAAATGCTAACAGATTTTGCTGAGTAGCAATGGTCTTAAAGCAGAGGCTTGAAATCAAATCCGTGCTCTGTAGATAGAAGGCTAATGAAAGACTCTGTATCGAAATCTTTACTCAAGCTTAAATTCATAAAACGAAGCCCCAATTCCACTAAAGTCAATAGAAAAACTCCTTGTGACTTAAAAAAGATCAGAGTTTCTGACACTGGCTTCAGTAGGAGTTTTGCTTGAACAGGCCTATGCAATGAACCCGAAAGTTTTTATCGAAAGGCTCATGTGAAGGAAAACAGACATTTGTATTCGTGGAGTTTGTTGAGGTGAAAGATTTTTGACATTGTTGAAAGTAAGCCTCTTCCTACAAATAAGAGAAGCACAAATATCAACTCCCCACCCTGCAGCTGGGGGAAATAAACCGATGCCGATCACTTTCTAATATCCCACCTCCAGTATGGAGCTATTTTAGGACTCAGCCTTTGAAGGAAGTCCTTTGTTCACTTAGAAAAATAAATATAAATTCTTTTCTCTTTACCTGCACTGGTGCCTGCACCGGTTGTGAGGTCCCCACCCATCAGGCCACCTAGGGGGTTGAAATGAAATACTACAAATGAGCACGATAAATTATAACAGGCAAACATTCAAAACATTTTCTCTAACTTCAAACGGCCTGCTCCAGTACCCACCACTGTTTTCCTCTGACTTCAACAGGCATCCGATCAGACCCGTAGTCATAAAACTGTAATGTTTAATGTTACCCGTACAAGATATTTGTCTTTCAAGGACAAACAAAATATGTAATACACAACATTTCTTTATTCTATATTCATACTTCCACAGCATATGAAAAATAAATTATATTTGAAAGTTATGTATAGTAGTCCTTCATTTGAAAACTATCTTTAATTCAGTATTAGTCAGAAAAGCAAAGACTTCCACATAGCATTGGGAGGAAGAGACTGAAAGTTCCTGTCGAGAACGTAACTCAGAAGCTACAACATATATTTACATAGCTTTTAATTTTAATTTCCTCAGCCTTTCATAGACATTCACTCCAAGGATTTTTAAAATTTCTCTTTGCACTTGGGGACCTCAAATGGTTCTTTGAACCCGGGGTACTTAAGGATCTTGATGTTGCTTCAGTCAGACAGACTGAAGGAATTTAATCCCCATTTATCCTATTCAGAGGTGAGCCCTCATCATCACCAGAGTAAAGCACAGCCTCTTGCTATACAAGGAACTCAAGTACAGAGCTAAACTAACATTTACCCAACAAGGAACCTGTTGGCATAAATAATAATAAATTCTGCGTTTAGCCTCTAGACTGATGACTTAAGTAACGAGTGTCCTATTAGTGTCCTATTTTACTTGCTTCAACTTGTTTGCGTTGGCTACATTTTCTCCCCTGCCCGCTTAAGCTTTATGGTATAGTGAGTTCTTGCATGAATTAAGTAGACAAGCTACCTTTTTATGAAACAGCAAATTGTCTGCCCTTTTATCCTTTATTGATTTCCTTTAATCTTAGTCAATATTCAGCTTTTTCTAGAACTTTTTTTTTTTATTTTCTAAATTGGGAATAGAAACCCCTTTGGCTCTTCTTTTGATTTTTCAACACAGCAATTTTGGACAAATGGTTATGACCGGTAAAAACAGAGTTCTTGTTTCTCAGAGTACAGTGTAAAGTGACCTAAGGCACACAAGCATCTGATAAAAGAGCATTTAAAGGGATCGGATTGAACAGAGCCTACCTGTGTTACCTGCACTTGGAGGCCGATGCGTCACGCCAGGAGACATGCTATTTCTTTGCAAAGAAGGATGAGCCAGCGGCAAAAGGTTGGGGTTTCCCAGTGAGCTGACTGGGTTACTGTATACCAAACTGTTGTGGTTGGACACTGGGATAGAAACTGGCATCTCAAAGTTTGGTGGTGGAACAGCCTGTACAAGCAAAAAAGGGAAACAAAGACAAGAATAGTACAGAAACACAACAGCCTTCAAGTACAGTTACTCTATATTTAGTTCAAATATTTTGTAGTTGGTGGTTAAAATATTTATGCTTGTCCCCCTCCCCCAAGAGTCAAGAGAAGAGTTTCAAAAGAGTTACCAAGGCTTTTAAATACGATTTTTCAAATCATGAGTCCATCTTCCTTTAATGCAGCTTGCACACTTACTTTGTAAGAACTGGAAAGATTTTTCTCTTTTTTTTGTTTAAAACAAAACCCTGCTTTATGAGGCTTAATTTTCTTTTTCTTTCACTCCGTGAAGTCGTAATTGTTCACTTGTGATATCTAGTGTCACAGATGACTGCAAGATCAAAGGTACATGATTATGATGACTTCATTGCATGGAGAAAAATTAGAAGGTGTGGAATGCAAAAGGGAAAGCTTTAATTTCAGCTTATGTTGCTTTAGCAACCAGAATGATCCCAAATCATGTTAAAGGCACCAACACAGTAAATTACTTTTTTTGAAGTTTCTATCTTAGCTTGGGGGGGCTTAAAAGAAACAAAGTTCTACTCATGGACCGGTAGCAAATGCAAGAACTTTAGATGCACATCAGTCTTTGGGTTCTTTGTGGTTTTTTGGGGTTTTTTTTTGCCTTTTTTTTGGGGGGGGGGGGTGATGGTGTTTGATGATGCCTTTTCAATATACTGTTTTCGTACTTTAAGACAGGATCCTATCCTGACCAACTCTCCTTTGCAAGAATCTCTTTCAAAAAAGAACCAAATTATGGACCACTCTGACAGAGGGTGCGAGGAGATGCAGTACCTGATTTTCATTATGCTCTTAGAAAGCCCAGCTCAGATTTTTTATTGGTTGGTTGATGTGTTTATTAGTTGGGGTTTTCTTGGGTGGCAGTTGCCTGAATTTCTGTAAAATTTATGACTCTGGTGGCATTCACATACATTAGAATGCCATATTTAATTTACCTGATTTAAAAATAATAAATTTCTTGTCTTTGTGAATGGAAAGAAAACTTTTTCAGAATTACCTGACAGCATTTTAAATATTCAAATACCTGAATGCAAACGAAGTACCCCTTAATTTGCCATTTAAAAATCTTATAAGCTTCAAGAGTCTAAACTAATAAAAAAATTCTTTAAACCAGCCTTGTAACATCTTCAGAGGGAGGAAATCACAGATTTTAATTTTGTTCTTGGCAGCTGATAGTACTGGTAAGTATTCAAGGACCTAGAGGGAGTATGTTGAGAGCCAGACACATAATCTGCTGTGTCAGGCAACAGAGGTGCCCTGACCTTGTGCCACCCACATGTCTCTTCTCTGGCTGGCCAGAGCTGTTGGCTGCGCCCTGCGTATTACAGCACTGGCCATCAAATTATGGTTATCCTTTAAGGGTTTTTTTTTTGTGCTCTCCCCTTTCTAGGGGCAGACATAATTTTGCTCTAAGTATAGAGGAATCATTTTGCTTAACCACTGAAACACAGAGCAAGATTTTAGTTCAGGGTATGATGTGAAGGATACATTACACAAATGCCTTGGGACTTATTTCAAGGTGTTAATTTAGCTCTGAAACCCTCTATGTAGCCTGTGGCCTTGGTTTGTGAGAGATGGCCATAGCACAACGGATGAGAGCAGGTAGGGCACTTGAGCAGATGGACCTGCTGGCATTGCTCCCCAGCCAGGGCTGCACACTGGGACTCGCTTCCCTTTGCCGAGAAGCTGAAGTGCACCCCAAGGGTCCTATTCTCCATAGAGTTGAATGGTTTAAGTAGAGGTGGGAAGGGGAGGAGAGGTGTCTTGGGAATCTATGTGTTTAGTGGATAAGGAGAAAAACTACACGTGCTGCTAGGTCTGTGTAGGGATCCTGAAACATACTAATGTTTGGCTCTCACAAATAGAAAAAAGAGAATAAATGATTACGTGATGAAAAATGTAATTGCTGAAGTATGTTCTTTATTTCTTTCAGGAGCAACCTTTTTTTGCCTGCAGATGTTTTTACAGTTGAAGTCCAGCTCACTACCTGCATGTGTGGCTTGTCTTTCAATGGAAAATATACAAAGTATGTAGCACAAGGAGCACCAGTATATGTCATGACTGAGGTCTAGGCTCCTTGGAAATAGTTCATATAGCATAACCTGAAACATTTTGTTAGCCTGAAGGTATGCTTTGAGCAAGACACTCTCCTCATTGGCCTCAGAAGGACCCAAGAGGTTCCCAAATCCCATGTAAGTCAGAAGAACATGGCTGCTCCTGGAACTCAAAGCCAGCTGCTGCTGCTGGTTTCTGCCTTTTCAAAAGGTTTTAGCCAGTGAATTCACATGAGAATAGATGTCTTAGCTGCACCTCCAGCCTGATGCGAGACATGAATAAGCCAACATGGAGTCTCTTGTTATTGCAATGTTCAGGGCTGTGGTGGAGATCTCTCTGCCTGGTGGCTTCGAGCACATGATCCTCCCTGCTTGAGTGCCAGCCCATATCAGATTGAGTGTCACTCACCGGGGAGCACTTTGCACAGTGTCTTCTTCATCTCTGTCATGAGATCCGTGAAATCTGCCCTCTGAGCCTGGGTAAACAGCTGACGACACCAATATTGTCTCTATTTTCTCAACTTATCTTCCTAATCCCAATATCTGTTGAGCTATCTAAACTAAAACACAGGTACAAACGCAAATCTGAAGGTCTTGCCAATCCTCAAGAGGCTCGTCTACTTTCATCATTATGCTCTGTATTTTTTCCATGTACAAACCAAACCCTTCAAGCGCTGCAGTCTTCTTTTTCTACATTAGTACAGCACAAAAGAGCTCCAGTCTTGGTTGCTCTTGCGGCTGCCAGTCTCACTAGTCATCACTGAAGCATACAAACATTGCTGAAAGAGATACTTAGCTTTCCTTTTGTCATTTAAAAAATATTTTTTAAAACTAGTTAAGCAAATAATTAATTAATTTCTGTAGCAATGGTTTCATTTTCACCATTTTACCTACTGTCTGTTTACGGAGTACTTCACAGACAATTTTATCAGGGCAAAGTCAGTTTACTCTGTGCTTTGCAGCACAATACTCACTATATCTGGAATATAGTAGTTTTTATTTCTTCTCCTCAGTCGTCAAAGACTAGAGAGAGAGGTTTATCTGGATAAGCACCAGTATTAAACAGTAAGTCTCTAGCAACAGTTTTGCTCTGGTTGCCCAAATTTTGTTACAGTCTTATATGTCCTTTACCAAGAACTGCAACCTACTGCAGATTCCCTAGTCGTTCTTGGTGGTAAGTCACGGGGCGTATCTATTCCAGCTAGGCCTGATGGCATTAAAGCTTATGATGCACTTGCGTAATATCTATATTAGTAAATTAAACTTGCCTAGGAACTGAGGCCATCTGAGGCCACAGGGCAGTCCATGTCCATACTATTAAGCTTTTTCAAGTTCAAAACCATCATGACTACATATAAACTGACAATTGGGAATTGTTCCTGGCCTGGCTAACTACCAAAAAGAGCTAAGAAATTGTCTGGGAGAGTGTTATTTGGCCAGTGCCAAAAGCATGCCAGGGACCGTTCAAACAATTCAGGGCAGAGATAAGCACCTCCCGCTGCCTTGGTACGTTCTTTGCCATTTGCTAATTTACTAACATAGGCGTAGCCTTACTCTAATGTGTATGCAGCTTGCCATATTTTGCTTTTTTTTTTTCCCTCTGTCTCTTCTCCTTTGGACACAATTGCCAAAGAGGGCAGATGGCTCACCTGAGATGAAACCGCCGGTGTACAGCACACGCTGTGTTAGATGTGCGCTCCACAAGCTGTGGTATGTTGTGCAAAGCAAAGTGTGGGGGACTCAAAACCCTTGGAAATTAATGGACCAAACATTCTGTGTTAAATATTGTTTTTATCCTTCCCATGTTCAACCAAGCCTTCATTTATTTAGAGACAGAGATACTTATAGCTCCCTTCTAGTGGACTATTTCTGTCTCCTCTGCTTTCATCACTCTTATGAAAACTACAAATAAATGTCTAATTATTATCAGATGTTTTAGAACAATATAAATACTTATCCCCAGAAAATTATCTGAGGAAACATTATTGGCCTTAGCTGTTAGGAGCAAAAGCCAATTTTGTTTTCATTTGGCAGCAGCTTTATTCTGCTACAAGACCAGGCACAGGCATTGCATTGTTTTATGTATTTTGTAAGTAGTGATTTAATGACTTGACTTGGTGACTTTTTGTTCAATTTTGCTTTCTTCCCTCCAACTTTCTTGGCTATCTTTGATGATCACAAGTAAATGAATATAGCTTCCCTGACTTCCCTGAAGTTACACTGATTTGTACAATTAAGGATATTATTGTATATAATATTGTACAACAATACATTATTGTATATATTGTATATAATATATTACATATATATATAAAAATATATTATATTTACAAATTTCCACTATGTGCTAGCTTTGAGCTCCATCTTGCCCATTACATCCTGGCTTATGCCAAGAGAAGGAGCTCCTGTTGCATTAGGGGAGAACACCTGCTGATTCATCCTTTTGTGGTAAGCAGCTTGAAGGAGCACACAGACCTTGAGCTCTGCGTGTGAAGTATTCAAAGGAGGGATATTCTGTCTTACATGAAAAGAAACGCTAACATTTTGCAGTTCTGTATCTCTGAAGCACCTCTGAAGTAATTTCACAAAAAGATAATACATTGTACCTTGTAACATCGCTGCAAGGTAGGAAGTTACATTATACCCAAAATACAGCTCAGGAAACCAAGTTAATCACCAAGTTAATAGCTGAAGTAGGACTATATTTGATGTCAAAAGGTCAAACTTCATGAAAGCAACCAGAGGGAGGACAAAAGTGATGTACCATGTTTAGATTAAATGTGTTGTTTCCAATTCCTAGAACCTTCCTAGTTTCATAGCAAAGACGATTTTCCCAAATGCTTATGGAGGTAAAGAAAGTGATAGGACTCACTACCACAGGAATGAGTTTTTTTCCAAGATTTTTTTCATGTCTTAAAATTTCAAATTGTTATAACATGTGCTGCTTTGTTGGAACAAAAACAGGTAGCGTGAGAGAAACAGAGGATCTGAAGGACCATCCCAAACACAACTTTTAAGGTGGGAAAGTAGCTTGGTTAAATACTATTTGATTGAAATTCCGTCACTTTGATTTAAACAAGCCAAAGGTCATCCTTGGAAGAGGAAAGGAATGGCAATAGGTAAAATTTTGACATGAAAAAGTGTTAAGCATTTCAGCTTATAACAGTCACCCTAAATGTTGCAGTCATTGTTTGTCAAACTGAGTTCCATCCTGAAAAATCAAATTCATGGTGACAGCTTTTTTCCCTGAAAAAAACAGCTATGCAAAAGAAGCAAATAAAAAGGGAGGTAAAAAAAGATGGAATATATATGTATTCCTCCCTGATATTTTACATACAAGTTGGGCATCCTTAACCAGTCATTCCAAATACTAATTTATCAAATTTGGTGCCATTCTGGTCTCTGGGAAAATCTTTATTATTTAAATTTTTTTTGCAAAAATATGTTTGCCATGATATGAGACCTTCTTCAACTTTTAATTAATTTGAGTGAAAATATTTCTTTTGAGAATTAATGGAAGGAACGCTTACACTGCATGAAACAGAATCTGAGCATCCTTAAAAGGTATCCTCAGCTTAGGTATCAGATTTTGTATGCACAATTGACTAGCACTACAGAAGAGACTTTGCTCATTCTGGATATACAGACATCCTTTTTGGCAGCTGACCATACAACCTACATGTGGGAATGAGGAATGAACACATCCAAATGATCTCTTTTAGAAGCAAGCAATAACCTATGCAAATTCAGATGCTTCTTTGGACTTGGGCAAATCTTTGGTTTGCTACTTTCTCTTCCACACACTTTTGGAAGAAGGGCCAAATATAACCTCCAAACCTCCACATTCTTTTTGTCGGCTTTACAAATGTAATATTAAACGTATGACAAAGTATTCTTCCCTTGTATTTCTTGTGCAAACAAAATAGCACATGCAGAGTTATTTCTCTTAGATATCTGGCAAGGCATATGACTGATGGTTAGAAATTTTGACTTGGTTAACACAAAATTTAGCTCATGTTAAAGCATTAAAGAAATGCTGATGAGGTCAAAGCAAATTCTCTGATAAAGCTGTAAAATCACCCCAACACACAAACATGTCTGAATCCTACCATTAGGCTCTCATGCAGTCTGTTTCTCTGCAGCGAGCAAGTAGCTGTAACCCTTCAGTGCTGCAACTGAGTTTAGCAGAGGCACTTGAGAACTGAAGTGACATGCACAGAACGCACTAATTACTATATGTAAAGGAATTTCAGTTCTACATCATTTTTTTCTATATCACCACAGAAAGTATTCTGTGGGTTTGTTAGCCTGTCCACAAAGAAAGATTTCCATCGTTATTTTTTAGATCTAATTTGGGTGAGTGATGTGGTAAAACAGTTCTGTAAATCAAGTGAATATAATGTATATCTGTATATTTCACTTCCTTCTGTAGGTTTCACCTATAGTAGGCTTTGTCTGTGTGTCAGAGGTAGAAACTTGGAAGAAAAATATGTCGTGTGAAATTTTCTGACCACAGTGTTTAATTATATATTGGGCTATTAAAGCCTGTTTCCAGCTGAAATGTTTTCCTTAAGAAGCCAGAACTGAAAGGGTTATGGTTTGTTACTGCAGCAGTTATCAGCAGACAGCCATCTAACCTTTGGTACTTACAGGTATTTTATGGCTCTTGATCATATTATCAAATTCTTCATTAATTTTTTTGTATTTTTCTTCAGTGCGTGGGGTGAGAGCGTAAGAGGAGTCAGGATCGGGGCTTTCACAACCTTTGTTTTCTTTCTTGTTCAATGCCTGCCAGGTTCAGAGAAATATCAAAAAGTAAAAAAAATGAAAAGGAGCTCAGAGTACTTACACATAATCTTTGCCTGCTGATCATTAGATCAATATCTTCATTAATTTTTCTGTACTTGTCCTCAGACTCAGGGCTGTGACCTACTGAATCGTCTGCATCGGGGTCTGGACTGTCACAGCCATTAAGTCCTTTCTTTCTCAACGTCTGAAATACATAATTTAGAAAGTTCAATCCTTGACACGGGCTGCAAGAAAGACTCAGCAGTGTTACAGTAACACAAACTGCCCAGCAGTGGAAGGTTTTACATTATGCTTTAGAAGTGACTA
This sequence comes from Fulmarus glacialis, assembly GCF_000690835.1. NCBI lineage: Eukaryota > Metazoa > Chordata > Aves > Procellariiformes > Procellariidae > Fulmarus > Fulmarus glacialis. Next base: position 48,994 of record NW_009209330.1, read on the forward strand.
GAGATGCACCACACTGATGCTGTAGGTCTCCAGTTACGGGTGGCAAGAGAGGACCATACAGACCTCTTTCTTCTGAAACTGGGATCAGGCAATAAAGAATGAAGCTGGCAATCTGGCAAAGTGCCTGTGCTAGTACCCCCCCTCCCACCATATCCAATAGCATTAAGGCATTAAGATAGCCAGACAGAATCCAATTTATTTTAACATATTTATCCATTTGAAATGAATAAGCATTAAAACCAAAGGATGCATACTGTTTACAGTGGAATACCCTGGTGTTTTCCTTTTCTCTAAAGAAAGATATAGGAGGAAGAGATGAAAAAAACCCTGCAACAAATTTAGGAATTCATGTTCTTCACAGAAGAAGAAGGACGAGTATCTAAATTGAATTCTTCCTTTGAATTGGATATAAGGGATGGCATTAGCAATGCCCTGCCATTCCTAAGTGTATGCTTTTGATAGGGCAAGGGGGAGGACGGAGTTGCTAATGCGGCTGTGAAATACCGATTAAGAGCTTCTAGACATGGTGTTTACTTTTTATGACTCCAGTTACAGTGCTACAAATGCACAGTGCTGAAGCTTAATGTACAGGAAAAAGCACTGCTAAAACAGATGCTTAGTGAAAACTCAAAACAGATGAATTTCAGGTTCAACAGCTCAAATCAACCTTCACAACCATGATCATCATCACCAAGATAAATAACAGAGATGAAAAAGCGTAAAACCAGAATGAAATCAGTAGCTAACAGTTCAGAATGGTTGCCTGGCCTCCGATAGGTTTTAACTGATCTACCTCAACAGATCACCAAAGAACAGTTATTGGCTTTATTAAGGTAAAAGAATATGAGAAGCAAGCCTGCGTGGACCCCCCAACCACAAGCAATAGTACACAAAGTCAGTATTTGTAAGATTTATCAAATTTAGCTTTAAGAATTTCTCAGTTAAAGTTTAAGAATTTCTCATTTCTCTTCAAAGAGTCCATTTGGCTATTACTACTTTATTAGACAGCTTGCAGTTAATTCTGAGTTGAAACCTGACTAAGCAATCTCAGTTACAACATAATAGATCACATAGCACTCTTGTGTTAATAAGTGGCTATGCTTGTGCTATGTATTAGTGTGGGATGCTCTAACTGGTTTCTTTTTGTCTTTTCAGAATGGCTACCTCTCATCTGAGCTTTTTGTTCCTTTGGTGAAAGTACATTTCCTAATTATTTTCTTTATGGCAATGCCCAGTTTACTACCGTTAAAGCCCTCAAGTACTATAATGTCATACCTTGTTTCTGTACTATCGTATTTATTTACTAAAAATTAGACTTCATTTTCTGCATTTTACCCGAGACTTAAGAACAGAGCCCTCTTATTCCTGCAAAAGCTATAGAGCTGTTCTCCTTGTGGACACACACCCCCTGAAACCTCACATTTTCATCAAGTCAGCTAAGTGATGGTGATCTGCCCTAAGAGATCTGGGCCTTCCAAACTCATGTTATGGACCTCTGAAACAGATTTAGGCAACTGTGGAAGGCAAGCTCACTGTAGATCTTTCTTTTCAAACTTCGTATCTATACAGACTTCACGTCTAATCCCATGAGCTACTACTGACACACAGACAAAATTATAAATCCATTGGAATCAAACCATAAGAAGCTAAAACAACCTGAATGATTCTCTACAATTCTCCACTCCCTTTTATCTCTCTTTTATCTTTTAAATGTTAACTAGCAGAACAGACATAGTCATGTATGATTTCTACTGCTACTAGTTGAAACAAGCCAATTATAGAGGGCTTTTGCAATCAGCTATTGTTTGATAGATTTAATAGGTACAATGCGATATATTAAAAATGAAATTTCTCATTTACATCTGAATAATCTCAAGTAACGTTCTTCTCTTCGTATAAGTACAAGACAGTCATCCTCTGAATACATAAAATACTCTGGTTTCAAGATCCATTGGATCAAGCTGTCCAGACATGAAACCCAGATCAGCACTCTTGGGACCTTTTCTTGAGCTCATCTGAGTCACTGATGGAGTCCTGCTGATTCACATGGAGTCTCTGAGGAATGATGCTGATGTGATGACATCCTCAACTCCAAGCTTTGATATGACAGTCCATCTCCTCTATTTACAAATGGCAATGACCTCTTTTTTTCCCAAAGGTCAACACAGCTGCAACTGAATGGGCATAGGTAAAGGAAGGGAGCTGCACCTTGACCCTACCAGACAACCTAGACGAAGAGCAATATGAAAAGACAAGAGGGGGAATGTTTTGCAGCCTCTTTGAATCTTTTCTTCTCCCATCATTCCCAAATCCTTGTCTGCTGCATACACAAGACTGTGTCTGGGTGAAAGAAGACACACCTTGTCCTCAGCACACTCACAATGCCCTAAAGCTCTGCGACTGTCTACTTAGCATGCATGTGAAACAGTCACTTCTGTGGTTTGTAGAGGTTCAGGAATGCACTGCCATCTTTCAGATGTTTAGAGGATGAAAGGCAATGTAACCCAATGAATGTCTTGCAGCAATCTCCAAAAAGAGACCAGATTCCCTCCCAACATAGTAACGTTTTTATTTTCATACATATTTATTTTTATTTTCATATCCTTAGAAAGCAGGTTGCAGCCACACCAGGCAGAGAAGAAGCAATCTCTGTTTTCACCAGAAAAACCAAAGACCAAATTTAGTAAAATCATGTTGGTATTCTACCCAAAATTAACTTTAGCTCTAAAGAGTAGAGGCAAATCTTTCCCTTGCAAAACCCATCAATCTAGTGTGTTTGGCTGGTACCTTGGCTGACATGGCTAACCAAGCTCACTAATGCAGTGCACTTCTTCCCTGCTCCCCCATTCCCCAAAAAGAAAAAAAAAAAGAATATGCTTCAGTGATTTGGGGTAAGGTTAGGCAAGAGAAATTTCCACAAGGGTGCCACAGTCAGAGGCACAGCTCCTAGCTTTGTGAGTGTTGGAACTAATGCCTGGTTCCCTGTGAATTGCATTTTGGGGTAAAGTGCAATATCCAGAGCAGTTTTCCTGTGGCTGGGTCTCTTGGGGCTTCTCTTGCCCCCTACCCATCCTTCTGCTTATTCTTTGTTGCTTCTGTGTGTAAGGACACATACTGTAACACTGCCTTCAGCTGGGAGTCCTTCTGGGAGTAATTTCTGGTTCTCTTTTTCTGCACAAGAACATATAATTTTCATGAAACTTGTTGGAATTTCATTGTCTGTGAGACCCCTCCCTTTGTGCCAGATTTGCTTGGTACCGAATAAAAAATGAAGATATTATAAGGGAAAAGACAGAAGAACAGACTGACAGACTGCACAGGCACATGAACACCCACATACACAGTCCTCTGGAGAGGAGAGCAGGCTGAAAGTGACATACTTATCCTCCGCGCTAAGGTACTGAGTGGTATTCAGGACAAATATAATGATCCCGAACATCTTAGCATTATCTCTGGCTTCTCAACATGCAGGCTACAGTTTTGCCTGTTCTATTGCCTTGTTTGTTACTCTACTCTCCTCCACATCATTACCTAATACCTCTCATAAAAGCCCTCTGTTGTTGAGCTTCAACATGACACAACACAAGCTGGTACAGCACAACTGAAAGTGGCACTGACCAATATCTAACTGATCCATCCTTATTCGCAAGCTCTATCGACTCTGTGCCAATTTTTCCTCTTCTCTTCTGCTCTGTGTTACCTCTTGAAAGCAGAGGCTGATTCTGGACATCAGAGAATTCAGAAGTCATTAAGAAGACCAACTGGGTTTCAGCAGGCTAGAATCTTTGACCCAGTCTTGCAGTGATTTAGAAACCATTTTTCTTACCATGTTAAGCTGTCATAGCCTCTTGCAAACCCTGGAAAATAGCCAGACCCATCGCATCCTCCTGGAGATTAGCTAGTTTCCAAAGATTTAATGACTATTCAGGGAATTTTTAAGAGGATAAAATTACACAATTGTATAGTGCATTGCATTCTAGAGAACTCCAAGCCAGATTTCAGTTATTTTTAAAGAAAATAAGCCATTTTTGAACTACGGAAGCTCTACTTCTTCCAAGCAATTAAGCAAGTAATTATATTGGACTCCAATAACCTAAAATCAGCCAAAGCATTTGAAAAACAAAATGGTTAAAGGAAAACAACCTTTGGCTGAAATCTCATATGCCAGCAATTTAGCCTAAATCCTGCTCTATAAATCTCAGAGGAGAAGTGCTGACTTATGACATATAGGCTGCTGTAAAATGAAGTATAAACAATTATTTACTTTCATTTCATGCAAAATTTATCATCACTACAAAAGCACAAAAGAAAATATGGCACTACCAGCCAGATCTGATTTTATCAAGGCAATGGAAATCATCGCAATTTGAAGGCTTTTGAGGAGGAAAAGCCTTTCACTTTCCTAATCCAGTCTCTGTTTCTGCAGTATTATCCTCTTCAATCTTTTTTCATCCTATTCTTTAGTTTGCTCATCTTTGTAGAGGGGTATCTCCTTTCTTCTTAATAGGTTCATCTGCCGTGGAACTGCTCCCCACAGCACTCCAGAGCTTGAGAAGCCACACATATTTGGGCTTGGAAATGCTCACAGTACAGCTGCCAAATTAAAAAGACCAGGTCGGTTGATAAGGCCCCCAAAAGGTTCAGACCAGCCCACTCTGTCTGTTCATTTTGATATCCTCTGCATCAAAGACCTAACCATTGCAAGGTTAATCACTATCTTCATTTGTGTAATGAAAAGTGTGATCTCATTGGCTCTTCGTCTGTAGTCAAAATTTACAATGTGGAAAAATTCAGAATTACAGGTCTACTTCTACAAAGTCCCCTATCTGTTATGTGTCTAGAAGCCACCACAATGATCGCTAACTGATAACCCCACTAGCGACCATGACAATTCACAGAGTTGTAATTTGGTAAATTATATTCCACTGTCAGAAGACAAAAACCACAAGTGCCCTCCATTTTCCACTATCACTTTCTTTCCTGTATCTGGATGGGATAAAACTTTTAGCCACAAATGAAAAATGATTTGGTCTCTCTTTTGCTCACTGGAGCCACATATCTACGTGGCAAGGCAGACAATAGCCAATTACAAAGGAATGACATGTTATTGTGTTCAACTGCTTTATTATTTATAGCCATTCCAAAGAACCCAGCCAAATTTATGGAGGTCCCCCAAAAAAGCAAAAAATATTTAAATCATGGGCCCGATTCATTTAAGCATCAGTTTGCTCTCTGTGCAACAGAAACATTAAAGTTAGAAAGTGTTGAGCGAAGACAACCTTCACTCTCTTCTCACACAGTTATATAATGATGAAATTTTATGATGAAATTGCATGATACAATGTATGGTGCAATCAAGTAATGAAAGGTTCTAGTGAAATGAAAAACACAAAGAGGAAGAGATAGGTTGCTATGGGAACCGTCCATCTGAATTCCCTGACTTCTGTGTAACTAAAATCTCAAATTTTATGTTCCATTAATGTAGAGTTCTTAGATTTTTACATTTAATAATGAACATAAACTAGTATGCTGGTACTAATGTACTTTAATTGCATGTTTAGGAGAATCAGATAAAACATTATTATACTTACTGTTATCTAACAAGCTCCAGACAAAAAAAAAATGTATACCAGTAACACAGAAAAATGGAACATTTCTTACCTCTTTTGTATAAATCATAAAATGCTTTTGTGGTTTATACTCTTTTTTGAAATAAGCTACAGGGCTTATATAATAGCCGAACTTCTATAACCACATGTTAACCTTTTTGTTACTATTTTATTTTCACCGAAGTTTCAAAGAAAAAAAAATTTCCATTGTCTGGTCCTGAACGTATGTCTTCTTCAAATGAATGCACGCAAGTCTGCTTTACACAACAATACACCAAACCCTCTGCTTGGATTTGCCTCTCATTTTTGCATGCCAAGTGATTATTCTCTCCTCCTTCAAGTACCTTCTCTAATCACACCTCTTGTGAAACCAAACAATGCCGACACCCTTTGCCAGTAACATCTGCTTCTCTTTGCTTACAAATGATTGACCAGCGCGTTATGAATGTTTATACATATATGCTGCAAGCTCATCAGGACACGAGGTTTCTACCTGCTTATGCAGTTCAGTCTTTTCTCTTCCACTCATGCTCTTGACATGTGCCAAGGCATACATACAATGTTTTGTAATAAACCCAAATTAATCTGTGTTTTTTTGAAAGGGCACTGGGACAGTGGGGTTTTTGCTTCTTTGTTCTCCATAGCTGTGCTACGTAGCTTGGGCAGGGGGGGAGCTTTGCAAGGCAGTGCACCGGGTGCAGCCCCTGAGCCAGGGTGACAGGGCAGAGCCCTCCGGAGGTGCAGTCTGTTCGCTCGGACCTTGCAGTCTGCAGCAGACCGGTCAGCCTCACCACATCTCCTGCTGCCTCTCTGCAGTGTGTCTCCTGCATCCATACGAGAGAGCACACCTTGCCGTCTGGCTGCTGTGCCTGGGTTACCCCTCTGGAGAGATGGTGAGACTGGACATGGCAGAGGTTTGCTCTCTAAAAGAAACCAAGTGCAATCCCTTTCTTTAATGTCCAGTGCTTTTCTATTCAGTATTGACTTAAATTACTCAGGGCAACTTTGTCTTTGTAAGTATAAGAAGAAGGGTATGTCAGATTCAGAGATCTCATAGCAGCTAATCTAAACCATGTATCTTTCTGGATTTTCTCAGAAAGAAACAAAAGGAAATCATATGAAGACTCCAGCATTAAAGCTCTGTATTAAAATTTCTGTTAATGCACGCGACTAAGCTCACACCCTCCTATGTTCATAATTATTTCATAGGAGATGCAAAAGACTTCTGTCCATCACTGCACTTGTAAACTGTTTTTATAAAAAGAATTTAGATCCCGAGGTTCTAAATAAGGATATTTCCTCATCCTTCAGGCTCTTCCCATCCATCGTCGCAGCGCAGAAGGTCTGAAAACCCCACAAATCCCCCCGGGCAGCTGACGTAGGATTCCTACGCCAACCCTCAATGGTGGGGATCGCGTTTCCCTGGCCTTGACAGAGGAGACGGGCGGCA
>NW_009209331.1:0-12893 GCF_000690835.1 Fulmarus glacialis
CCCAGAGCCGCCGCAGCGAGCGGGCAGAGCCGTCCCAGCTCCCACCGCTGCCAGGGCCGGCAGGGAGCACCGCCCGCTCCTCCGCTCGGCCACTGCCAGCCCCTCGCCTCTGCACGCCTCGGTGACAAAAACGTCCGTATCCTGCCCACACCGTAAGATCCACCCTTCAGTAACACTAAAATTACAGCGGGCCAGAAAAATGCTTACAAACCGTCCCACTGCAGATAAAACCCAGGATATTCCCACAAATGGAAAAGGCCTTTCCTACAGCCCCTGCCCAAGAGGGGCTGCTGCTAAAAAGTTTGCCGTCCCACACCGCAGCATCTTTTTTCTCCCTCTTTTGTGCCCGAACCCTGCCAAGGCACAGAGGGAAGGGGCTCAGAAGACAGTCAAGGTAAATCTCAGCAAAGGAGGATCTGCTCCAGACGCCAAGGGATGGACTTCAGCTGAGGAACGTCCCAACGAGGCAGAAAACACAGCGGGGGACAGAAAACTCAACGACAGCTCATTGTATCGCAAACGCGCGTGTTCCTTCCCCTCTGTCCGGGGAAACTCTGCGGCACGTTTTGGCTACGGCAAAGTAATTACTAGCTGTTTGCTCGTTTCCCTTTAATGAATCAGTTGAATGAGCCCAGTGTGAGTGTCGGGGGAGTGAAAGTCTGCCATTCAGCTGTCTGCAAACTCCGCTTCTCTGAAGATTTCTAGATCAGATTTCAGGGCCCCAGGAGTTTGGGTTATTTTTCTAAATCAGGTTCGACACTGCATCTTCCGGAGAAGCTGCCAGTTATCTACAAAACCTACAGCTCTTATTCATTCGATACCACAGGTTTCAATTTGAATCACAGCAAAGTGTGGTTGACCTCAGATTAAACTAAAATACTTGCTCCATGGCATTAGGCTTAAGGGTTGGCCAGCACGGGAGCTGGACGGAGCATGGATTTTTTTACATCAGAGCTCAACCAAAAAACTAGGGGAGAGGAGATGTGCAGGTTGGGCTGAACACAGCTGAAATCATGGGGCTGTGGAAGGAAAACTCCGAAATGTCTCATCTGGAGCCAAAGTAAAAGGAGGTGTTTCATTTCGGGTTATGTAAGTTCTAAAAAAGCTTTTCTCTTTTCTTCTTTCAATGTGTTTTAGCAGTGAGGTCAACTTTTAAGTGAAACATGCCATTCTGAATCAAATCTACATTTCAAATGCTTGCAAAACATAAACAAACCATTCCCAAAATGAAACAGTTCATTCTGAAAGTGTCAAAATGACACGCATCGCTATTTTTAACATCCCTCCCTCTTCCCCCACCTCTGTATTTTTTTCTAGGCCAGAACTATTCAGAAAATGTGTTTGAATTTGTGAATCATTTTGACTCCCCCTCCCCCTTGACATTTGCTGGAAAATTTACTCTCTGCCAAAAAACCGTTCTTCCAGCTCCAGCCAGCTCCTACAATCTTCTGTCCTGCCAGGGTTTGTCTGGACGGGGCTGGACGGGCCTTGGGGACACAGCACAGATAACGATGGGCTCTGTGGCACAGAGCAGCCCGACTCTCTGCCGTGGCTGCCCTGGAAAAGCCCCCTCTCCTGATAGCGAACGGTGGCTCCAACAGAAGCCACCATGCAGAGGGAGTTCCTCATCGGACTGTGGCTTCCAGATATTAGGGGAGTGTTTCGAGTTTTGGTTCTCTTGGAAAAATCTTGCATTCAACGCCAGGCCCCTGAAAGTTAAGAGGGTGTACCACGGGAGTTCAGAGCTGCCTCCTATCAAGTTTACGGAAATTTTGGCTTTGGCTTCGATGGAAACATGACGGCTCCGAGGCTTGCAATGCAACACAGAGGCTTGATTCTTCGCAGCCTGGCAATTTGTAGAACAATTTATGCCTTTGCAATGCGAGCGTAAATGTTACCGCGCTCATTTGTAAGTGTTTTGCTCCTACCCTGAAACTTTTAGCAAGAGGGAAACTTGGATCTCTTTCTCTCAGTCCTCACATCCAACCTATCTGTAAGTCTTGCAGATCTATTCAGGATAACATCCCTAACAGAGTCTTGCCAGCCTACCCACCCCACTAAAATTCACTTCCAGGGCTCATCACCTCGTATCTCAATTTCACATCTCAATAGCCTTTCCTCTGCAGGCTTGCTCTGCAAAGATTCACCAAACCCATTGCTGAAAGATAGCTTTTCGAATCTGTCGTTTGGCCCCTCTGCAGCTCTCTCAGCCTCCCCACCTTGACTCCTTCTCTTGAGGTGCAAATCTAAGCTAACTTGGCTTTTCTTTCAAGGCTGTGATTTATTCTATTCCTATCACTTCTTATTTCAGTGCTGAAAGGTCAACTCCTGCATATGCTCAAGCATGAGATCAGCTTATATTAAAGAGGTTCCTCTGAGCTTTCTCCCTTCTGGGAAGGGTTCCCATCCACACGAACAAACCTGGGATATGGAACTGCCTTTAAGCTGCCCAAAAGCTCAAAGACCCAATATCAGAGCTGGTGGGGCTGTACAATACAGGGTCAGGCAAGAACAGACAAGGTGGCATCATGATACCTCCGCATTTCCCTCTCATTACCTGCCCGGCACCTGGTCAACGTTACAGTCACTTCCAACCACCTGGACTCTCACTCTGACTTCCCTGGCTTGAAAAAGCCATTCCAGCAATGAAGGGTTTCATGAGAAAACAGAGACCTGAGGACAGAGGCCAAGCCTTTTCTCCTCGAGATGAGACATAGATGAGGGGCTGCTAATGGTGGAGAAGCTGAGCTGTATCCCTGGCTTCAGACCATTTGTTTCAACCTGCTGTGCAAGGGGGCTTCCACGGGAGCCGGATGACATTAGGTGCTCCCTCCTCCGAGAGAGGGTGTGCTTCAGTTCAGAGCTGCTTTTCCAAAAGTTCATCTTGAATGTATGAGCTTTACGCAGACTTTTTTTCAGCAGTGGTACATCTTGCTCAAAAACTGCGACACGCACTGTTTGTGTGTGAAGGTGGCAACGTGACACCCAACAAGGCAATTCTGTTGTCTTTGCAAAAAGATCAAGGTTAGTTCCCATTCTGCTAAAAGTACGGAAGGGAAACGCAGGATTTGTCAAGCAGAGAGAGATAAACTGGACTGGGAACATTTTATATACAAATTCCTAGGAGAACGTTAAAACAATGGAGCTGGGAGAGCACACTTGTCAGGGTTTTTTCAAACAATGGGTTTCACATATTCTTTTAAAATACAACAGTAATTCAGGTGGATAGAGATAAGACACAGTTCTAAAATCTCTTTTCTTTGTTTCCTTTCTGGATGCCCTGGTCTCCACCCCAGTAAGACATTCCCACCACAAAACCCCAGGGTGAAGGGCTGTCAGCTCTATGTAAATACAGCTCGGGAGGAGATAATAATTAACACGTTCTTTCTGAAGCTTGGCAATTGCATTTCTGAGTGCCTCCTACTTCTGTGACCACATGCCTTGCTTTCAAGGCGTATCTATTAATGGCAGCCCGAGACTGCCCTAAGCAGCAGACATGGGGGTGCAGCTGCGTGCCAGTCCCCGGCAGGGGCAGGATGAGGTGGTGGGACTCAGAGGTCAGCGGGGAGCCAGCAAGCGGTGCCCGGCTCTCCCCCTCCTCCTGTTGCCATGACAGGCACCCACCCGGGCAGCACGCTCTCGCTGCCACCCCATGCTCCCGTCTGCAGCAGCACCCAGAGGCGGAGATACCACCCTGGGGCCTTTCACGGTCGCTTTCTGTGGGTACCGAGGGCAGCACGAGGTACGATGTGATGCTGAACTGGCTTCAATGGAGCTAAGCTGATTGCTACGCAGGCATAGATAAAAAAAACCGAATTGGGCTCCATTTCAGAGTTCAAAGAAACGTTTGAATATGTGGGCACAGGCTCATCTCTAATTATATCCCAAGCTCGGCCTTTTAAACTAGGTCTGTAGTCCTCAGTAAGGGCCACTTTGCAGTTGTTATTTGAGTTCCTTGCCAATCTGTTGTTGGATTTTCCACTTGACATTATTAAGGGATTAAGTTGTTTGTCTCATCATCTTTTATCTGTCCTGTTGAGTTTCCTACAAACAGACTTTAGCCAGACCAGAGAAGATAGGAGGAAAAAAACCCCCGACACTTTCAAGATATAATCATGGTTCGGGATTTGTCGTTATTATTGTTTAAATTTATTACTTAGGATATGTAAACTTTGCTGACTCCTTTAATCTGGAATGTATTAAAGAAAGCATTAGGCATTACAACATGTCATTGGATTATACTGTCCTGATTCAGCTACAGCTGTGGAAGAAATATATAACGGGAGATCCTGAGGAGTTATACATTTTAGACTTAGATCATCAATTGCCATAGAGAAGATAAAAACAAATGTAGCTGAGCCTGGAAAGAATGTTGCTAAAATTGGAGAAACATTTAATGTGAGTAGCCTAGGGGTGCAATAACTTTGCCTGTAACTTAACAAAACCCACCCACATAAAACATACCAAGAGAGATTGCAGATTGGACTCTCTGATCTGCGTTCTGCCAAAAAAGCAAACCTGATTTTTTTCCTCTTCCTACAGATGCAGGCTTGAATGGTCCCTGCAGAGCGTTAAATACTTATTACCCGTAATAGCAACCATATTACATTTGGACGTGTTGCTAATTCTCCCCCGGCTGTACCTTGCTGTACCTTGCTCGCGGCGGGAGGATGCCCCTGGATATCCCACGGGGGCTTGCGGCTGCCGGCAGAGCAATTCCCAGGGTCCACGTGGTGAGGAGGAGCCGGCTCACCTCCCCCTCGCCCCTGGCCCTCCTCGGCGCCCTGGTCGTCTCTCTTTTGAGGGGTACACACCGGCTCCCCCTCGACCATTGTATTTTCATTTAAGTACCCATTTAACCAAAATGTTTTGAACGCATTTAGCTCAATGGGATAAAAGCTATTCCTGTGCCTCTCCAAAACGCCTTGTCAAGGTACAGCTGTAATGAACAAGGCTCAGGGCTGAGCGGAAGGCCAGGCTCCGCTCCTGACCTTTTCCCAAGCAGCAGGGATCGGAGATTGCTTAGCGAGAAACGAGGAAAAAAACACCCAACCCTAAAACGCACCTTCCAAAAAGTCACCCCGCAGATCTTTCCATTTATAAAACTGCTGTCCCCAAAGGCTCTGAAGCGCTGTACCTATCAACGCGCAAAACCCCCGTGGGGACCGCGTCCCTGCTTCATCAATTCAGTTTAACGCTGGATTTACCACAAGATGTAACTGGATACACGCGGAGGAGAGCGAGGCGAAAAACGGAGCAAGGACCAAATCTGCAGCATGCTCCTGCTGGCTTCAGCGGAGCTACAACAGCTTTTATCAGCATTTTATCTGACCCTAACAAAAGGAGCGAATTGTTTAGCAAAGGAAGAGGGTTCTTTGATTCTATCTTGCTGCAGACTAATTGCCCAAGCAAGGGCAAAGGGACAGGAAGCGAAGGGGGAGGAGGAGGAGGTGATGCCGAAGGTAGGTGCTGCCGTTGTTTAGCCCTCTGCTATCTTCCACTCGGTGCCACCGTTTCTGTCGGCCCCTTCTGCAAACGCTGACGGGGGGCAGGGGGTTGGGCCTGCTCCACAGCCATCCTACCAAGACGCTGTGCTGGTTGTTCCTGGTGTTGATATATTGGTCTTCATTCAGGCAAAGCCCAAAGCATTCAGGTTGAAGGGAGTTTTGTGGCAGTGAAGGCTGCAGGCTGAGACCCCCCCTCTCTGCTTCATACAGTCCAAGAGCCCTATTTACCAAAACCCCAAGTACAAGACTTAAAGCCAAGGATGAAAGCCCAGAAGCCAAGGTTGAATCCCTAGGCAAAACTCACATAAATTCCGCGAGGTCCACACCATGGGAACTGCAGGTGCCGACCTCTCTGCAAATCAAATGCGTGAAGCAAACAGTGAAGAGACAAACTGATTCTGTCCTTTGAACCAAACTCATTAAAATGCCTGTCAGTATGTCATTCCAGAGCCCATATATGTCTTTCAGGGAGGCGAGGGATGCTTTACTATTACTTAAAACCGCAACAGTGCTGAATGCTAATGCAGTTCCTGTTGTGTAGTGCTGATCAGATAATACACTGTACTGCTTACAAGAAGAAGCTGTAAGTGCTAAGCACTTGTTGTTTTACCCCCTAGTTCTCCTTCCAAAAGCAATCCTTGTGTTTTGCCTAGCAATGAATCTTGGATCTGAAAGGAAGAATTGAATTCCTTCTACGAGGCTGTCTCTTTTTCCACGTCATTAATGAAAAGAACGTTCTTTACTATAAAAAACCCACTTCTTCCTTCTCATGGCTGAAATGTATGGTAACATTTAAATAAATACCGTGAGAGGGAAAAGGCTAATATGGGTCTTAGCAGCTTGCAGCGGCTTCAGACTCTGATATTGCCTATCTACGAGAAACTAAGGACAGAAAATGCCAGCACTCAGCAGTCAATGCAACCCGCGGCCGACTACAGCAGCGAGGATCTCCACAGGCACGCAGCCATGACAGCAGCTCTGTGATGGTGAACTCCAGCCGTGCCTGGGAAAGAAGAAGCTGCAATCTACATTTTCCAAAAGCTTCCACGAATTCTGAGCGCATTCGTTGCACCTACACCCTGACTGAAACTTGCAGCTGGAGACCCTGAGCTTCCGAACATACCCACGCAAGTCATGCTGAAAGGCACTGCTGGGTGATCATCCCTGTTACAGAGCAAATCACACATTTTGCTGCCTAAACACTGATTTAAAAGCCAAATCAGAGGCACTTGCTTTTGAAGCTGGTAGACCTCAGACTGGAGGAGCTTCCTGAACTACTTGCAGCCGTTGTGCAGGTTATGCGTGATCTGGCTTTTTATGTAATAAGAATGAAATTCGGATAAATTTTATAGAAGACATTCATGAGTACTTTAGGAACAGATTCCTCTGTCTTAAGCAGACCCCTGGGCTAGTAGTCCTCAAGATCCCATCAGAGTCAACAGGGAAGAAAGGTACCTTAGGAGGAGACTTATACCGAGGAGATATCCAACAAGGCTGAGCAAGATGAGTTCCAGAAAAGGGCCATTTCGAGTGACCCAGCAAGCGTGGAAGCCCACATTCCCTGAAAAGTCGTATTTGAGAATAGGGATTACGCTGCTAAGTTACTCAGTGATTTGAAAATGTTAACATTTAGTTTTCACCGTCTGTTAAATATTAACATATCTTTCTTAGAAAGTTTGGCTGGGCTTCATTGGAAGAAAGCAGGTCAAATTTACTGCACAAATTTACCTACTGGTATAAACAAAAATAATCTCTAACAATTACAGAAGACTAATCTCAGCTGAAGCGACATTTAACGTCATACACAGATGCCATTATTTCTCTAGTGAGTTAGAGCAGATTTATACGTGAAGAAAACATTAGCTCAGCACTGGCTTTCAGTCATCGCATGGCATGCGAGAGCTTAGTGCTGTGCTAATATTTTCTTCACATGCAAATCTGTCCTAACACATTATAGAAATAATATGGAAAACATGAGACAGGTGCTGACTACGGTTTGATTGTTTTTTGTCATTGCAAGGCTCTAAAAAGGTAAAGACAAAACTGTAAAGTTTCCGCTGATCCAGGAACGTCACTCTGTGGACATTCAGCTTAACGCCCGAAGGGTCCAACCAGCCAAGCTCCTGACATCCTGCGGTTCCCATCAGAAGGGGAGGAAACCTAGCTCTTTCCAGAGCCTAAGGATGATGAGCCTAATGTTTGTTCTTCCTGCACCTCGGAAATGCTTTGGGCTTTTTTCCACTTTTTATGAATGCTTTCAGTGTGAAATCGTTTGAGAAACAAAATATGCAAGAGACAGCAGCTGTGCTAGCAAAGTAAGTCCCTCTATGAAAAGGATCTGCTACGTGCCATGTAATTCCTGCGCTGTCAATCATGGAGAATCTGAGCAGAGAAGAAACCCTTCTCAATGAGCTTAAAAGTGCTGATGAAAATGGACTTGAAATAGCACCGTTCATCTCCCATTGGGTTATGGCAGCATCTTCACTTAGCCTCCGTGGGTGGGAGCCCATCAAAAAGCTTCTTATTCCCTGAGAAGGCCACATGAGTAGGTACAAGATAAGCTGCCGAATAGAGTGTGGTGCTTTGTGAACTCCCCGGAGTGCACAGCCTCCATCTACGACGAGTCTGAAGCTCTGCCCAGCCCGCCGGGCACCGAGGGGTCCTGATCTCCTCCCAGCAGACAAAACACGCCATGCTGTCAGGTCTGCTGAGCGTGGTGCTCTGAGAGTGGAAACACAGAGGTGTCCACCTCATTCTCCTCTTCCTCCTAGTCTTCCCACAGCAGGGCTGAAGGAGGCTCCATTCTTTGGCAGCTTATTTGGTGTGCTAAGCACCTTCCCTGGGCGATGATACGCATTGCTAGAGTAACAGTCGCCCTTCAGAGCAAGCAAGCAGGGCCCTAATATGCTAGACATTATATTGATACTGAATTGGTGATACCACTCACAAGCTCATAAGCTTAGGAGCTTTTAAGACAAACATGGTGGGAGGAAGGAGTAAAATACATACACACAGTCAGCATAAAGATATACATTCACGGGGCTTGCATGCATTACCATAGCCATGTGGTTGTGGTTTCTGTTACACGGAGACTTCCTGATCACAGTGACAGCTAGGAAAGGGAATGAAAGCGTATTTAACTTGATTGATTTTTATAGGAACAAATCAGGAGTGCTGTTGTCAGCTTATGCCTTGGAACATCTCAAAGAGTAATAAGCAAGGGTCCCACAGGCCCTTGGCTGACACTAACCCTATCTAAACTTGGCTCCTTTCAGAAATGCGTTACAGCCATTGTGAGTCAAACAAGTAAATCAATTAAAAAATTGCCTGTCAGCAGCAATGCCATTAGCTTTTTCCAAAAACTCTTGCCATTTTGCCCAGGTTAATGGAAGTCTCTTATTCTGAGCAAGCTGCTCTGCCTGTTGAAAGGAGCAGAGGTTTCACAATGTACCGAGAGTCGCTTGATTACTATTCTGCTGAATGTCCTTCTGTTTCCACAGCGGCTGTGGGAAAGCCAGGAAGAGGAACACTGCAGTGTCTCGCACTGTTTTTCCAGGAGGGTGGTTTTTTTCCCCTTGACATGTCATTTTTCTATAGTACATACTTGCACAATTTCTGCCTTTCCCCCCACTCGTCTGTTGCTTTGTCTCTAGTTGCCGAGGAATTGACAAACTAGGGGATTTAGGTCAATGACGACGACTCACTGTAATGACCAGCACTGGAATATCTTTCGCTTAAGGGGCGCAGCCACCTTCCAAGACTGGGGCCAAGCCTCCTGCTGCTGAGTACACCTTGGTCTATCTATCACCTCTCCCTTGCGAAGAGCAAACAGGGTCCCCCAGGAACAGCAAAACTCATAGACTCGTATTTTCTCATCAAAGTCAATGGGAACTAGAACGGGGCTTATTTTGGGTGTGAAATCCCCCTTAGGAGCTGGGCTGCCATCTTGGGCTACCTGTGCCACTCGGAGCCTGGGACAGGGAGCACCTTCTCACTCCCCTACACACCCAACCTGTGCGACCAGCCAGGAGGGGAGAAATCCTCCCTCAGCACGAGACATGCCGTGATGGAGACAGGCGCCTTCCAACAGCCGCTACGTCCCGAGCGGAGGCACCCGCTCCTTCCCCAAACTGCCCGCGCCGGTCTCGCAGGGGGCACGCAGCGAGCGCTGCCCCGCGGTGTTGTCAAACCGCAGCGTCCCCATCCCAACGTGCTGCCTGGACAGGCCGTCCCTCCCACACAGCCTGAGAAGTGTAATCGCTCAAGTGTCTTTGAAACCTTGCAAGCATCAATAAACAAGCGTGGGGTTTCTCCGGCAGCAGCCCACAGTTCGGGGAAAGCCACAGCTGCAAAAGCCCTTACGTGGAGGTTTACTCAGGCCTTAAGTGGACTTGCAATTAGACAGCAATTAGCCAAATTGCTCTTACTGTCACTGCACTTCAGAAGTCTGCTATAATCGTGGCAGGGTCACTGTATCCCAGTGCTGCACAGCCCACCGGGCACCAGAGCGCTCCAGGGACAGGCAACGTACCGAGTAAACTTTTTCAATAAACAAAGGCAGAGCCCGTATCAGCCACCAAGCTGCTCCAGGTCACAGTGTCCAAAAAAGTGGCCACGCTCCCTCCCTCCCTTTCACTAGGCAACGTCATTTTCTTACTGGCCAATTTGTGGGCCCGATGGCAAATGAAGTTTCCTACCTGAAGTACAAAGGGAGGACGAGTCCGTGCCAGCCGGAGGGATCTGCCCATTTCCCGGGGACTCCAGGAGGAACTACAATAGACAGCCGGACATCCCTAACAGATTTGCTAAGCCAGACAACCTCCAGAAAGGAAGGGCAGAAGCAAGCCTGTTGTTTATCAAATCTGTAAACACGCTATGTGAGATGTGCGGCGCAGACCGTATCTGCAGCAAGAACTGCTTTCCCGTCGCTCGTCATTACCTCTCCTCCAGGTACAACAGCCCTCCCCTGCGCCAGCAGCACCCGGTGCAGACAGGCAGGGCTCTGCCTGCCCAGCCGTTTATCTACTCAACTCAGAGGCACGATGTTGGTTTCTGTCGGCTGAGGTCTCCCAGGATTTATTTTGACGGAAAAGCACGAGTTGCGGAGAGAGCTTCTCACACATTTCTCCCTCGTTACACAACTCATTTCCAGACTGTGTGCGTTGTTAAAAGGAAATAGTGAGTTCATGAAAACAAATGAGTGTGCAACCTGAGACTGTTTCAGTAGCTGCCTTCTGCTGTCATTACGGATTTAAAAGATGTTGCCAACCAGTACACAAAGTTGGGTGTTATTTATACGAATCAGCTTTGAATTACTGGGCATTTGCGCACGATCCTGCTGAGAAGTTGACTATAACCTGCCAAAGCCAGTGATCAGCCCTGCACGGGACCTGTGGAGTCCAGCGGAAAGCATCACTGCAAATTAGCCCAGCCGCTCCTGCTGAGACGACTCCAGCAGCGAAACACAAAACCAAGTGCACCTCCTCAGGCTGCCTGACACATTTTGGACCAGATCTTCATCTCATTTAGCTTAGAGTAGTCCCACTGAGCCCAGCAGAGTTACTCTGATCTTAGACCTGATCTGAGCTCACTCTGATCCAGGCCTTCTGGCGATACAAACGAGCCGTGCCTGCTCACTGCCGAGCCACCGGCCTGGCTGAGCTCGCTGGAGGCCACGGGAGGCTGCGCAGAGTCAGCTTGAGGCTCCAGGAAGCCTTCCACAAGAGCATCAGGCATGATTTTGCCCATCAGCAAACTGTTTTCAGCAGCAAATCAGTGGGATCTGGCACTAGGAACAGTCATTAGTATGGAGAACAGAGCAGAGATTTCTACAGCTCATGCACACAAAAACAGCAGAATTTAATCAGCAGAGGGATTGTAGCAGCTCCCAAGGGGAGCAAGCTGATTCATCAGTCGAGAGCCCCAAAATACAAAACTGTCTGCAAACACAATGAGCCACAGACTCGTAACTTCATCAACTGTGTTTTTACTCAACTGCTTCTCCATTCTGAGCAGAACTGAGCCTGAGTTCTTGGAATACGACAAAACAAGTAGAAAAGCAAAGATACTTATTTCAGCTTGCTGACTGTTTTACAAACCACTGTCTGTCAGTTCTTCATGAGTTTGATACTCTCACTTTACTTAGATGTTTCCCTGCACCGGTCTTCCTCGTGTCATTGAGCTTAGCAAGAGTTTCACTATCATGTGTCTACAGAAAGTTAAACGTAGTGAACCACATCACTGGAAGTTGATGGGCCTTTATCAAACTCTTTAAAATCAAGGAGCCACTGGGTTGCCCCACATTTTTCAGGGTTTGTCAGTGTGAGGCTCAAATCAATATAATGTCTCACTGCCAGAGGATGGGAGAGCCCACGTGCTGGTCAGAGAACCTCGTGATGGGCACCCTGCACTGCGGTAAAGTGGTTCAAAGCCCTCTGGATAAATGGTGTGACAGCTCAGAGCAAAGCACGCTCTGCGTGGAGCATTCAGACATGGAACGAACTCCCCAAGTGATGCAAGAAATCCCACGAGTGTCTGCCTTTGGAGAGCGCCTCAAAGTCCTCCTCTCCAAGGAGACCTTTCTGCTCTAAGGGTAGTACACTGACGCTTTCTCTTGCCTGAAGCCTCCCAACCAGCCCCACCACAAAGAAAGATCCAGAAACAAATTAACTTAATAGAAATACCTAATAAAAATACGCTTACCTAAAATATAAGATACCCCACAAGCAAAAAGTTTTATTCAAAAGGGGAATGACCAGAAATTCTAGAGATTTTTGCTTCCATGTGAAAGGCACGCAGACGCTATGTGATGGGCATCAGTATAAATTTTAACAGACAGTTGGCCCACACAGTTTCGACTCCAAGGAGGAAATAAATTCTCCCGTAGGCTCATGTAAATCATGGGAAACCTCCAGCACCCAGGGAAGCTGTGCTGAGGGAAAGCTCGTAACCACGTGTCAGCAGAGGGCTGCAGTCCATGGGTGCACATTAAGCATGCCGGCGGGCAGCGTGCAGCGCCAGGGAAGCTCTGCAAGGACCCTCCGCAGTGGGACGGGTACCACTGCCCTCTCCTGCGAGCAGGGGATTTTCAGACTAGAAACAGGGATAAGCTTTTCACGTGAGGGAAAGCAAGCACCGCCGAGCAAATGGAAAGTTTCTCTGCAGACCTCTGCTGCGATAGACCTCTGCCCTCCCGCTGCAGCTCTGCCTCGGAGCGGGGATGCTGCCAGCCCTCACCCCACCTCCCCGGGGCTGGTGCAAGACTCACCACTCGGGGCTTCTGCTGGTCCAGGGTCTGCAGGAAGGCAGGTGTCTGGTCCATGGTGCGCTCGGGGTCACTGGAGATGTCCTCCTCGGACTCCTCCCAGGATGAGGAGAAGCCAGTGG
>NW_009209332.1:0-1822 GCF_000690835.1 Fulmarus glacialis
GCGTGGGAAGCTGAAGAGTCCTTGACTATACAAGCACCACTTAGCAACAACTAAAGCATCAATGCGCCATCAACATTCTTCTCATACCAAACCCAAAACACAGCACTAGAAAGAAAATTAACTCTAACCAGGACAGTTTCAAATGGCTGCTGTGCTCCACCCTGGGCCACCGAGACCCCCATATTCGGAGCTGTGACCCCTCCATATGATATGGTGCTGGCCCCAGCACTCACCGCCACACAGGGTTTGCTGGGAGGTGCGGGGCCCCTTCCCGGGGGCCCAGAGCAGTGAACTAGCCTCAAGGTGCTGGAAGGCACCTGGCAACCCATGATATCCTTGGGATATGATGGATAAACATCATCCCCTGGCAGCTGGGACATCTCTGGAGTGATGCCAGGCATGAGTGTTATCCAGCAGGCAAAGATTTTGCTTTCGCTTTCCAGCAGTACCTGTCATATGGATGCAATCACTTGGGACCTTACGGAATGGGCTGGAAGAGGCTGCTGGTGTCCCTGGCCACCGGCTCATCCAGGCATAGGGATCTTCGGGTATCCTGGACTCCCTGGGAAAGACCGGAGATGGGAGGCTGTGTGCTGGCACCCCAGGCGGGAGCTGAACAGGAGGAGCCCCTGTGGGCACAGCCACACCTGAGCTAGCCCCTTCCCACGGGTGCTTGTTTTCCACCTGTGCAGCCAACACGGGAGCAGAGACACACGCACGGCTCCTGGATGGTGTCGCCGGGGGTCGGGGCTGATGGCAAGCTGCGGTCCTCTGGCCCCACGTCAGCACAGGCAACACCCGCCTGGGCATGCAAGGAGTGGCCAAACAAACAGCCAGGGTCAACCACCCACTCCCAGGGGAGCCGGATACCTGCGTGGGACATGTCAGAGAGAAAACGGTCAATGCTGAACAGGAATACGTGTGTGCTGGGCTGTCAAAGCCACCCATTCCCTGGAGCTCACCAAAACCCTTCCAAAGTGTTTCAGTAATGCAAGTGGCTGCTGACACCAAACAACAAACCTTCAAGTGCTTTGCAATAGGGTACACCAACCTGAACACCTGTACTGAGATGGGAAAGTTGGGACTATGGCACATCCAGCCGCACATAGCTCCTCCATCTGACCCAGCACCGCCGGGTCCTGTGCCTTATTCTGCACCCCACGAAGCGGCAGCACCGGGCACCGCAGAGCCACCACCTAAGCCAAGGCAGGGCTGGGCTTTAATACCACAAAGGCATTTCTGAAGAGCAGAACTGTGTCAAAAAGCAACAAATGGGCAGAACAAGAAGGCAGCACTTCTACAGCCTCAAAAAGCAAAAGATGGTTTCTGAGTAGTACTCCAGAGGATGTATAGACAGCCCAGCAAAATGTCATGCACAGCACAAGAAAATCTCCAAAAGCAGCTCCTAATGACACTGGCTCTTTTAATATGTTAGGTTTTTCCATATTTTTATTATTTTCCATACTATTTTTCATTATCACTGAATGAGATCATGTTCAGAGATCTGACTGCACTGGATGCTATGCCAGCACAGGAGACTGTTCTTGCCACATTTTCACATAGCCATCATGCTTATTTTACTTCCTGCTACCTCTTACTCAACTAACTGTTCCTGCAAGACAGGTAAACACTGTTACAGCCCTGCCCCTGACTGCAGGCAGAGCAACAAACCCGCAGGGAGCTCCAAGCAGAAACCAGCAGAGCGCTCGGATGTGCCGGCTTGGTCTCCCCGGCTCCGGCTGCTGGACCACTCAGTCCAGGTAGCAACCTGCAGCTCATAACAGATTTGGCTTCAGCTGGCTTTAGATATTGCTGAACAAGA
>NW_009209333.1:0-2991 GCF_000690835.1 Fulmarus glacialis
AAAAATATTTATTTATTTATTTATTTATTTTTCCCCATGCCTTCTTCATGCTTTTATGGACTATTATTCTCCCTGGCCCTGCACAATCTCTTTTCCAGGCAGCAGATTCCCACCCTACTCAGTTCCTCCTGGTGCAGAAGCTGTCCCATTTGGTCTCCATTTGTGTCCATTTGGTCTTTCTGAGCTGGGAGAGCAGAAGCATGCACGCTGTCCATGGATACAGATTTACACTGCGGCATGGTGATGTCTGATGTTTTGCTATCATTGTCTGACAACTGCTACCACTTCTGTGCTGCTCCTAGTTACGTGGAGCAGCAGCAGCCAGCTCACAAGCCCGGCAGTGCCCCAAACAGTTTATTTCCATTGTGTTCATTGACCCTGTATTTTATTTGTCATTTCTTTGCTGAGCAGTTTTGCCAGATCTTTTGGCAGGTCTTAAAAATCAGGTCACCCTAAACATGTGATGCTGGCAGAAGATGTTCATCTCACTGTCTACCTCCTTCCCTGGCTCATTCATGAACAGACCGAGCAGTACAGGTCCGCATGCTCCCTCCTTGCAGGGCTCTGCCCCTCCACTGAGAAACTGGCCATGGGTCCTGGCCTCTTTGCCCATTTCTAACCAGGTAGAAAACCTGCCTGCTCTTCTGCTGCCACTTCAGTTCCTTTAAAGTTCATTTTTTTGCTTGTCTTCAAGTGTGTTTTGAGATGGGCCATGAGAAAGCTTCCAGGATGGGAACCTTTCCAAACCTGCTGGTAGTGTGTTTAAATAAAAATGGTCCTCTGCTTTGTCCTGCTGTGGCCTTGTCCTCATCTGATCATGTCATGGTCCTGCAGACTCTGCGGCTCCTGTGGCTGAAAGAGGGACCATTCATTTTTATGGCCATGGCAAATTAATCTTCACACTTTTTTCTGGCTGCCTTATTGTGTATTTACATTTAACCTGCCAGAGGCTGTGCTCTTTTTTAATTTTTCAGTTGGACAAGCCTTCAACGTGTGAAGGCTGTCCTCTTTCCTCCCTTGCCCTGCTGTTTAACCCGGATGGCCTTTCAAATGTCTTTTTCTGCAAGGAGGAACGTTCCTGTGCTGAGCCTCTGAAAGGGCAGCTTTAAACAGTTCCCGTGCCGCTCGCACATGTTTCATCTCTTTGGCTCTTTATCTCGTTTAGATTCTTTTTAATGAGTGTCCTCATAGCAATGTCATTCCCTTTTCTCAAGTAAACACTGACAGGATGGACTTTTGCCATCCCTGCATATATGTGATGGTCGTGGTTACATGTGGGTTTTGGGTACGGTTGGCTTGGAGGACACAGCAAAGTGTTATGGCTCCTTTTGTGGGACCAAGTGCTCTGGTCAAAATCCTCTCTGATGCCAAAACCTCATCTCAGCATCACGCAGGGAAATGTTCTGTGAATGCTAATTTGGTTTAAAAGAGCCCCTGGAGCCACGGTAGGAAGGGAGCCTGGAGGTATCCTTCAAGCTGGAAATTGGCATCAGTGTTGCCCTCACTACCTCCCACCCCTCCTTCTCCCCCAGGAGAGGTCCCTTGCTCTTCTTTCTGAACCCACAGCTCTGAGGGCTGGCTGGTCCCGCACTGCAGAGGAGCACAGCAGACACCCCTGCCTGCCTTGCAATGCCTGCTCTGTCAGAAGAAGGATGATGTACCCAGCTGGATCCATGAAATCCTTTTCCATGTCATTTTGGAGAGAAATGGCAAAACCAGCTAGTGAGCTGGGGAGGAAACGTATGTTGGGCCTTCTTTTAATTTTCTTGCTATCAACCTTTGTTCGTGCAGCAGCCGAGTAACTTTGCAGCTCGCAATGCTTGAGCCTGTTTGCCTGCTCTGGGCAGTCCCCCATGACCAGCCATGCTGTGCCAGGAGTTGTCCCCCAACACTGATGTGCTCTTTTACCCTTGCAGCAGACCCAGAGCACAAAGGGGAGATGTTTTCATGGCAAGCTGCACCATGGCTAGCAGGATTTACCAGGCTGCTCTGCAGGCCAGCATTGGTTTGTCCTTCGGGGATGTTTCCTACATGCTGTTGGTCCCCATGGCTCCTTTGGAAACCAGACTGAGCGTGGTGAGCAGGGATAGGATGGGAGTCTCCCAAGGACTGGGCCCAACACTGCTGCGGCTCCCTTTGGATCTGCATGTTGAGGTTTGTGTCTCACTGCTCCTCAGCAGGCAGAAACATCGGGTACCCAGACCAGGCAGGAGGAGAAAGGTCAGTGGGAAGAGCTTCAAACCTGGCAGCTCACCAGCTGCCTTCATCTCATTGCAGAGAGGAGCCGAGGCTGAGCTGGGGAGCCTTTTGCACTGGGATCAGCCAGATGAGCAGGGGTCTCACAGTATTAATTAAACATCTGGAGAATCTGGCGGGAAGCCCACTTCATTATCCCTGGTGCTCACGGATGCTTTCAGGAGTCCTTCCTCTCCTGTCTCTCCTCTCAGAGCTTCTTCATTCCAGCATGTCACTATTTGCACACCCAAGAGAGACCTTCTTTCTTGGTCCAGATGGGGAAACAGCTCTTCCAAACTCTGAGGACTGAGGAGCATCCTTGAATCATCAGACACACTATGGGCACCACAAGTTGGTGGGAAGGGCAAGGTGGGGCACAAAAAGCAGACTGAGGGGTGTTGCCCTTCTTGTGGGCTGCATTTTGGAGTGTCCCAAAGGCAAATTGCATGTCTCTGGCTAAATGCAGTGTTTGCAGTGCTTTTTCCCTGGTGTGGGGCACAGCACGTGCAGCTGGGTGAAATATCTCTGGGGTTTCCCTTCTAGCACCTCCCAGGCTCAGAAAACAGCTGTTCCTCTGCTCTGAGCTGCATTTCCAACCCTGTGTCCCCAGGCTGCACCCAAGCCCCGAGTAAGCAGCTCTGCATGGAGCAGGACATCCAGATGCCTTGTCCTCCCCTGTAATTGCAGCTACCTGTGACCCGTTGGGCAAGGAGGTCCTTGCTGCCTGCTGCACCGGCTGGCTGGGGGGTGCCCGTG
>NW_009209333.1:3022-14107 GCF_000690835.1 Fulmarus glacialis
TGGAGACCCTTAGCTTTGCCACCAGTCCCTAGAGCCTGGCTTTGCAGCCATATTCCTCCATCCCCCAAAGGGACACTGGCAACATCCCCTAATGAAGCTCGGAGGGCCAGAAGGCCATGGCGGGAATGTAAGCTCCTCTCTGAGCCGCTAGTGCCATTAACAAAAATGAGGAAGGACAGTTCCTCGACACTGCAGTTGCAACTCCAGTGGTATGTACAGAAACATGAAAACCACTGGAAAAATACATCTGCTGCCTGGATCCTTCCTAAAGTTTAAATGA
Source organism: Fulmarus glacialis (assembly GCF_000690835.1). Taxonomy (NCBI): domain Eukaryota; kingdom Metazoa; phylum Chordata; class Aves; order Procellariiformes; family Procellariidae; genus Fulmarus; species Fulmarus glacialis. The sequence goes on from NW_009209333.1 coordinate 3,303, forward strand.
TACTGGTAGGCTATGGGAAACAGTTAGTTTACAATTAGTACATGGGAGGCACAATGAGATAATTAGTCACCAGTTAACAGGATGAATGTAATGACCACATTCCCTGCTTACTGATGTTTGGATAATTTGCCATCAGCGGTCTTGTTAAATGGTTATGAATTACACAGGAAGCGCAACGAGCTGGAACTTGCTAACAAGGGCGCAATGACGTGTGGTTTGCACCGGCGACATTTATTGCTCTTGGGGTGATTGCCCCCATCCCACATGGTTATTGCATCTCCTGCTCCCTTTCCCCAGCTGCTGTGATGGCCCTGCCAGGGCTGACTGCTGGCCTTGACCTTATGGGGAGGGAAGGCAGGGAGCCCGTCTTGGCGATGGCCCCTGGACTTTGGTGTCCTCTTGGACACTCATGACCAGTTTGGCAAGACGACTCTCCTGTCCTATCCTCTGTTTGACTGGGAGCAGTCCCTCAGCATGTCAGGGATGAGGAGGTCTGGCAGGATTTGCTTGGGACGTGTCAGCTACAGGAGGGTGGCCTCTGCAGACCAAGAAGCAGCCTAATGAGGGGTAAGCAAGTACTCCAGTGGGTGGTGTTAAGGAGAGTCTGAATAGCACCAAGTTGGGGCCAAAGGAGGAGAGAGAGGAAGGGAAACTTTTGTGATGGCCCACAGGGAGCCTGCAGGATGGGGCTTGTGGGGCAAGGAGGTTGTGAGCTCTCTCATGGGCCTGAGGGACTCTGACGTGCCACTTCTGTCCTAGACAGAGGAGATGGCCAAAATCAAGAATGCCCGTGAAAACCTGGGATGTTTTGGGGCTCTGCCTGGGCATTACAGCCTCTGTGCCAGGAGAGGTGAAGTCTTGGTCTGGGCAGGTGCCCATCTCTGCAGCGGTTGTTTTGCTACCCTCACATCTGGGCACAGCAAGGAACTGAGGAGGGGAGGGAAGCGGGCAATGCTTGGTCGGTGTCTGCCCAGGCTTTGGGACAGGCAGAAACAGATGTGCCCGTGGAGGCAGCCGTGTGGCTGGGTCAGCACTCTGCCGGACTGAGCCAATTGTCCTGCTGGGAGATGGAGATAATTAGCTTGAGCCCAGTGTGATGCTGATGGTACTTTTGGAAGATGCTGCCTGAGATATTTCAAGGACACGCGGATAAGCAACCTGTTAAATGCTCTTACAAATCTAACAAGATAACCAGCCCTCTGAGAAGCTGAACAAACAGTTGTATTTCCACTTGGAAGAGGTGAGCAACCTCTGCAAACGTCAAGCCGTTCATTAGGAGGCTTGGGGGCAGTGCAGGAAGAATACCCAGGGGCCACAAAATGGGAACAGAAACTCTTGTAAAGCAGCTTGTCTTCAGCGATTTGTCTCTTTTCTTCCTGGCTCAAATAAGAAGCTGCAGAGACAGCATGAAAATGAAATATAACCAGGAGGAATACCCCATTTCATCTCTCCTGCATCTCTTACTGCTCCCTCTGGTCCCTGCTGCTCGTCTGCAGAAGTCCAAGGCAAAGTGTTATTGAGCTGCTGGATCTGATTGAAATTTTTTCATATCCTTGAAGGACTGCAGTGACTGGAGTGCTGCTTTGAACAAGAGAGGACATTGTTAGCCAGTTGGCAGGACCAGTCCTCGTGAAACCCACGCAATGTCTGGCCCGGGCTGCTGAACAACTGGGTAGCAAGGCCAGTTCTTGCTGCCATGTGGGAAGTGATGCAGACATTTGGAGCAAGGATGGAGGCTTAGATTAAACCTGCCTTGATAACATACTCAAATAATAGTCATATTCCCCAAAATGTGTTTATGGAGAGGAGCTCTTTTCTGCCCCATTGCTGTGATTCTCCCTGATGGGATTTGGTGGGCTCCAGATGCACCCTTGGGATTAGACCATGTTGGGAATCAGACCTTCATGTCCTTGTATTGAATGTCTGGCTTGGGACACCCTGGTCTTTTACTTGGCTCTGAGCTGCTAACCTGCTGGCAAGCCCTACCAACCTCCCTGGGGGGAAGAGAGAAACAACTCACGAATTTAAAGCGGGGTCTGAGCCCCCAGGTCCCATAGCAAATTAGCGAGTGAGCATGGACTCAGGGACATCTTAATGGATGTTGAATTGCCCTTCCTCTGCAGGCTATAGTGCAGGAACACATTAGACAGCCCCTGACAGCTCTGTCACACAGTGGTGAAATGGGGAAGGCAACATCCCAAAGCCTTTAGGGACACCTCTTTCCTGAAATCCCTGGGCCATAGGTGGCCACCACACTGGCTGGCGGAGCTGGGATGGGGATGCAAGGCTGTGCTGGGGTCCAGGAGGTGAGGGTGAAGATGTTGTTGCTCTCCATTGTCCCTCATTAGAGGCTGTTGTCTTGCAGTGCTGCTGGGGAGGAGGGTTGGCAGGGGAATCAGCCCTACTTTTCAGGGTGTGCTCTGCCACCTCTTCAAGCTGCTCAGCCCGACCCAGCAGGCTCTCTGCGGTGCAGCTCGGGAAGCAAAAGTGCAACCCCTTGCTGCTGCAGGCAGGAAGCACAAGGGCTCCTGAACCTTTGGGATGGGGAAAGAAGCTTTGTGAGCTTTTGCAGCTGTTTGCAGAGTACAAGTCCGTCTACAGTTTTCGGGCTCTCTGTCATGTTCAACAAGCCAGCTGAGCCGTGGTCTTCAGCCCCTTCCCTCTCTGGGGGGCCCCAGCTTTGTCTCTTTGGATTTTGGATGGAGGGTGCTGACCAGTGGTCCGTGCGCAGCTGGGACGTCCAAATGGGGTGTGCATCTGCTCCCAAGCCAAAGCCGCTCAAGCCTGGCACAGAGATGGCTCCACTGCTGGCTTCGGTGACAGCAGGCTGAGTTGCCAGCGGAGCTGGCTGGGGAGCACACGTATTTGTTGTCCAGCAGGCCCCGCCAAAGGCAGGAGCAGAGACCTGGCTGTCGTACCTGTTTCCACCGCCCCACTGCAGGCGGCGGGGGTAAGCAAGCCCCGGGCCAGCAAGACAGCGAGGATGATGGATGAATTGAGATGAGGTGAGATGGGGAAGGAGGCTGGCAGCGGGGCTGGACCGAGCACGCAGGAGCTGGACCACGATGAAACCCGCCAAAGGGCAGTGGCGGCTTGTACATCCTCCTCCCTGTTCCTTGGGAGAGGAGAGAGACCTCGGCTCCACATTTCTGTGGTTTCTTTGCTCATTATAGGAAAAACGAAGGGTGAAGACAGGTCAATGAATCATTACTGTTTGGTTTGGCTGCGCTGCCGTGCTGTGTTTAGGAATGGCTGATTCTTTTTCTTCTTGAGAGTTGTTCTCTCTTCCCCCGCTCCTTCGGGTTTTGGGGTTGTTTTGTGTTTTTTTCCCCTCGATTATCCTGAATTACTGCAAGATGGTGAAACAGAAGAGCTCCTCCTTTCCTTGGGTTGGCTTCCCTTGCAGCAGATGTCAAATAAAAGAGTCCGGCTTTTGGATAACTCATCCCAAAAGGGGGTTGGTGCATCCTGGATCTTTCACCCGTCCCATGCTGAGACATTGCAGGGAGCCACTGGCGTGGCCTTCAGGCTCATGACAGCACTTTCCAGGGAAAAAAACAAAGTAAAAAGGAACAGGATTCCTCTATCTATTTCTTAATTATGTATTTTTTCGGGTTCTTGCTGGAACATCTGTTCTGCATTTGTGCAAGACGTTAATATCTCTAGATTTGTTCATTCCTTCGCTGCTGGGACGCTGGGGTTGCGTGGTGAGACGGGTGCGCACAGCACCATGCATGTGTACCTGGGCAGCACCTCTCAAGGCATGGGCATGATGGAGGGGATATCAGCAGGACGACTGCTGCCCTCTCATGCACCACAGGCTGCATGAGGAGTTGGGGCTGCTCCCTTCCCGTCCCACTGCTACACATCAGGGGTGGCCGTGCCACATGCTTTTGTCATGCACACGCTCAATCCCCAGCTTATATTGTGTGGCGGGTATACATGCCTTGGAGCTGTGCTAGTGAAGGCATTTGCAGACCCACCTCCCTTCTGCTGTTACACATTGAGGCTGGGAGGGGAGACAGCGCTCCTGCGTTTCCAGTGATGAGGGTCCTGGAGAGACAGGGGGCAATTTTCTCATTTGAATCTGTGCTGGGTTATAATTTTTCCTAATACCTCACCTGTCACGACACAGGAGCTAGGAATGAGAGCTCCCTCTCACATATCTCTGCCTGATTACACAGTGTCAGAAAAGGCTTCAAAAAATTATTCCACGTAGGTGGCAATAGTCTGGAAGGGGACTTGGCAGAGAGCCATGCTGAGGGGCTACAGCCTTTGCAGCTCTCCCAGAGGCGAGTGATGCTCAGGAGGCCAAGAGGTGGAGATCCTGCTCCTTCAGGTAGCCTGACACTCCCAGGAGTTGAAAAGCAATTTTAGGTGGAGCTGGATGGGAAAAGGCAAATCTCCCCTGGAAAACTGAGTGTGGCTGTCACCTGATGACATTGTCCATTGTCAAAGCATGTTTCTACCCCCTCTGTCCCCCCAGGTTGTGTAGGGATGGCGTATTGATGGAGGTCAGACTGGAGAGCTGTTAACCACCTGCAACTCTGCAGCAGGATTGTCTTGGGGATTGCAGCAGGTAACTGGAGGGCTAATCAGAGAGCAAACTGCTTGTGATATAATCAAATCAGGGAAAGATTTGAGAGAATTGGAGGTGACATTGCAAAAGCGGGGGGCATGTTTGCAAAACGAGGCATGCGCTCCCTGAAGGAAGGTGAGCAAGCGGCCAAAGAGTAACAGTGAATCTGGCTAACAGAGCCTTGCTCAAAGGGATGTGTTGTGGGTGGGGTTTAAGATTTTTCCTCCAAATTTTTCTACCCTAGTAAATGTTTTCATGGGCTCTTTAGGAAAAGCAGGTTTGTGTTCCTTACATGTCTTTAATGACAGAGTGTCCTGCAGGGGCAGTGAGGGGGCACAGATTAATTGAAAGACCATGCTGATGCTGGCTGTAGGAAGCAGTGGCACAGCAGCATAAATTGAGTGAGGGTTGTCATGTACTGCCCACCTGCCAAACAAAATCCCACCTCATTGCATCCTCCATTGCCAGTGCTCTTGTGACTGCATGGTGAGCCAACTAATGGCACTTATCTGGCTGAAAAAACATATTTTGGGGGCTGTGGGGTGTGCCAGGTTCATTTCAGCTGGATCAGCTCCATGAACAGACTCACTGTGCCATCGTATGTCTAGTGGTGCCCAAGCAGGGGGACACGAAGGGTGCGGGACAAGACTGTGGCTGGGGGCTCGACTGCTACTCAGGGCATAGCTTTAGCATTTGGGTGGGCAGCAAAACCAAACCTGAGACCTTCTGCTCCCCTGAATCACCTCATGACCTCCCCCAGGGTCTCAGCTCTCTAGCAGCGAGCTGTTATCTGCAGCAGCAGAAGCAGTAGAGAGACCGAACTGCTGAACCCGTGCTATTACAGTTTCCCCACATGAAGAGCTTGGCTCAGGCTTCTGCACTCTTGTGGGCTTGAACTGCCCATCTCCATCTCTTGTGCATGGGTTTTCCTGACCAAGCTTGAAACAGAGGCTGGCTGCGGAGACCTTGGTGTGAGCTGCTAGCTTGGGTCCTCAGAAAGCTGATGCACGCTCAGCAGATGTCTCTGGCTGAGACCAGAGACATTTCTCCATATGCTGGCCATGTCCAGCCCCAAGCTGCACTCAGAGCAGCTTCAGGACAGGACCTGACATGGGGAGTCCCAGGAGAAGGAGGTGGTCCAGATCGCAGTGAGTTACAGCCGCCAGTGTCTATCCAGTGGCTTGAAGTGAGGTGGTGCCTTCAGCATGGTTTTGAGGAACAATCCCAATCCCAAAGGGTGCATGGCCCTTTTCTTCTTGCCCCTGTAAAGTTTGGGTGCTGCCGTAGCCATTCATATTTATGACCCTTTACTGATTATGGTCTAGGGTCATGGGGGTTGTCCTCTGGCTCATCTCCTGGCACGTGCTGTAATAGCTCCGCCTGAAGTGCTGCTGGCCATCTCATGGGGGTTAACAGCGCTTGCAGCACTTTGACACAGGAAGCACAGGGCTGTGCTTGAGCTGCCTGAAGCTGCCAAGGAGATTTAGCTGGTCTTGAAGATGGCAGAAAGGGGTATTTAATGATCCCTGATCCACGCTGGACACAGAGGTCCCCTTCCATGTTCTCAAGGACCAGAGACAGTCAGATGATGGATGTGGTAGGAGAGCATGAATAGGTAAGACAACAGATCAGGAATAAGTTAGCAATGGGCAGTGCCTCACTTGGCCCCCTCTAGTCCAGCATTCCTGCAGCGCAAATGCATTCCCCGTCTGCATGTCCGTATTCGCTGTTTAATCTAGTTTCAAATGTCCCAGGCTTTCCTTGGGAGAAACTTCTCCACAGTCTCATAAATCTTCTTGTCAGGAGGTTTTTTTCTTGCTGCGGACCTGAAAATTTCCCTTTCGTAATTTCATGCTGCTTATCCTCCTTTCTCTGTGCTCAACCATCCCCTGGATAGGTGCTGGAGTGTGACAGGAGCAAGGTTCTCAGCAGTGGCTCTCTCTCATTCTGCTTTCTTAACGGGTTATTTCTCGCTGAGTGCTAGCTCTTTTCCTCTTGTTTGGTCCTACCTGCTCCAAGGCAATGCAGAGAGAACCTCAGGCTGTGCTGGTGGTGGTGGGAGAAGAATAGGATGAACCTGATGGGAAGGTTGAGGCGTTGAAGGGGCTATCTGGAGCCTCCGAGCTCAGGATCAACTCTCCTTAGCCTGCCTTGCATCTAACTTCTTCCCAAAATCCCCCCACTCCTCACCCATGGCAGTAAGGAATAATCCTTTGCTCCTCCCCTTTCTGGTGTCCAGCCTGAATTTTCTTTGCTGCAGTTTCAGTCCCTCCCTATTTCACTTTGCCCGAAACATGGCCATGGAGAAGAGCTCATTGCCTTGATCTTTACTGCAGCCTTCCCTGCACAAAAAGACTGCTACGTTCCTATCTACGCCAGTGGTTGATGTGACAAGAAACACTGGGTCTGAAAGTCCTTTGGGCTCTCCTGAAAAAGGGCTGCAGGCTGCTGCAGGCTGCTGCCCACGTACTGCAAACAGATGAGCCCAGAGGAGCACCTTGCAGGTTAATCTCGAGACTCTAAACGTGGCCAGGTTGGGTTGCAGATGTTGATGCCAGAGTGTATTTATTCATTTCACAGTTTTGCTTATTTATCAGATCCTGTGATCATTAAATTGTGCATTACCATTTGGCATGTGGCAGGTTTTAATTCCTATGGCTGGTTTATGCCCTCTGCAGGTATTAGCCTAAATGCATTTCCTGACAAGTGATGGATGCTGCGAAAAGCCGTGGCAACATATTTATTGATCAGAGCTCTCTGTAACCCCAGCTCACTAATGCAAGCTCTCGCAGCGCCAGGAACTATTGTCTCCTCAGACTGTTTCATTAACTCAGATGTGAGGGTTTGGACTTTCCTTCCACGCAGGATGGAGTAAATCTTGAGCAGTGTCAGCTCTGACAACAGCTCCGGCTCACTAAGTAGGGTAGATCTGGCCTGTGCTTGGCAAGGGGACCTCTGAGGAATATTTAGGAATAGAGAAGCCCTTCAAGAACTTTCTGGAGAATGTGGGGGCAAACACAGACCTCCCAGGTGTATTTGGGATTGGAGGGTGTCTCTGCAATTGCCTCTCTTGCAGATACGTCTGACCTGGCTCTGTACACAGTCCTGCAGCTGTAGAGGTTGAGAGCACAGCATCTAGGTGCTGCTGCAGTTTCTCCCTAGCACAGATAAAGTTTGCTAGTGAAGTGCCAGCTCAAGGCTCTCTGCAGGGTCTGCAGTGCAGAGCCACTTTGGTGCTGCAGGGAATGGGATGTGTGTGCAGAGGGCAGGGCTTGCGAAAATCTAGCAGGAAAAGTTCTGCTTAGAAAGCTCTGTTTTATCTAGGGAAAAGCTTCTGTTAACCCTTGAAGGAATGGAGGAACATGGAGGTACCCTGAGTTACCCTGTGTTTCACGGAGATGTACATGGATTCTGACAGGCTCAGAAAGCTAAGGGCTACCATAACAAGAAGAGATGAAGAGTAGTTAACGGTGTGGTCGGGCTTGTTAGAAAATGGTCAGGAAACAAATTCAGCCCAAAGGTGAGTTATGGAGCCTTGAAGGAGTGACAGGTCACCTGGGTGGTGGTAACAGGGCTGCTGTGTGCTCCTTGCGTGCCCATGCACATGGCGAAGTACATTGTGGAAACCCTTTCTGCCTCTGCAGCTGCAAAGCGCTGCTCCTGCCTGCTCTTCCCAAACCTGGCCTGAGTGAGTCTAACTTCCTCAGGGACAAAGACCAGAAGCCTTGAAAACTTCCACATACTTCTGGGAGAGAGTAGGGTAGATAAATGCAGGATGTTCTGCCCCTTACAGGATCCCACTAGAGCAGGGGCTTCATGAGACGAAATGACCTTGCAAGCAGATTATGCCCAGAACTGTAGAGGTGGCACTACTGTCCTTGGTGATCTGCAAACCTTCTCTCCCATCCAAAATGTGGGAGTTGTTTCATCCCTGGAGCAAGGCAAGGCAGGCAGCTTCTCAGCACCTCCACACTGCAAGATCCTGTGGATGAAGGCATGTTGTTTGCAGCTGGCTGCTAATGACTGCCGCTAACGGCTCCAAGCCCTCCCTTCGCTCTGTGCTGTGCTCCAGTGATGGGAGAGGATCTTTATGCCCCAGAAGCGAAAGCCAGCAATGCAAGTGGCTGCTACAGTTGACAGACCATCCCATTTGCTTCCCAAGACACATATTTAGACTTCATTCCCTGAGTCTGCGTCTTGGGTCTGCCCATACCACTGTGCTCCACTGGGGCCATGCCCTGCGCCGTCATCTCGCCTCCTTTGAGAGCAGCAGTAGAGGATGGCATTGCCTGGGGGCTTATTGCAGCTCAGTGCCTTGCAGGACGAAGCAGGGAGTTTGCGCTACGTGACAGCGGCTTTGCAGGGCCACAGCTGTGGGGCACTGGGGGACGGAGCAGATGGGGGTGAAGCTGCCAAGCCCATGGCTGAGAAGGAAGAGGTGAGCAGTCGTGAGGAGCCAGCGGGAGAGCGGTGTGGGATCCTGTCGGCTCCTCAGTTACGGGAAACTCCAGCTGATTCAAACCTGCTGGCGGGGCTGTTGTTGGCTGCTGGAAAAGCTGCTCTCTGCTCACGCCGGAGAGGAGCGACAGCCCACATGTTGCAAACATTTCCGGTAAACCAGCTCCTCACCCCTTTTCCTGTGGTTTGCATGGCCTGAACGCCCGCGGTAAGAATAGATGAGGCTGTCAGGAGGGAGAACTTCGGTCTCAGGGTGACACTGGGGCACTCCACAAGGCTGCCCAGCTGTGATCCCTATGGCCAGCACTGGCTGCAGCTCTGCCTGTCCTCACCACCTGGGCACGTGTTATTTGGTGTGCCCCAGGACAGGACGCTGGCTCGTCTATTCTGACCTTTCACTCGCACAGCCTCTGGTCTGGGGCTGGAAACTGGAAAGAAAACCTTGAGGTCCTGGGGCAGAAAGCTGTGCCTTTGCCGAAAGACAAACCAGGCACCATCACCTCGCTCGTGCCAACGCTCACAGCTGCCCGGCGTGAGCATCTTTGGGACTGAATTGGCCACCAAGGTGACAAATCCACCACCCCACCCAACTCTGTGGTGAAACTGCAAGAGTTTCTCCTCAGTGCTGTGCAATCCTCCCCAAAATGCCAGATGCATCAGGGGGTGCCCGTCCAGGTGCCCACTACTTGGAGACAGATACCCTCTGGTTTGACTGTATGAGCATCCCTGTCTCTCCTCAGCCTGTTAGTAGCAGCCCATTAGGTTTTAAAGCCCCCAGTTGTCCTCACCACTTGATCACAAATGTTAATAAAGGGTGTCTTCAGGTGGCTGCGGCAGGGCAGCGAGCTGGAGCCAGGGACTCCTTGGTGAGGGTATCGGGGTACAAGTAGGTGCAAGAGACCTCCGGGAAGGGCAGGGTCAACCCTCCTGCCATCTCATGGGCTGGCAAATGCCTGGGCAACAGAGTAGGACAAGGACACGTTCGCCTGGGAAGGCACAGACGAAAGGACTCTTCCCACCTTTGCCTTCCCCTGCTGGAGACTGGAGAAGAGAAAGAGTTATTTTATGGTAAGAAACTGCATCTTACTTAATAGAGAGAGATTACGGCTTAATGTGAGAAGAAGAAAGAAGTTAAATGAGGTGCTGATGCAGTGAGGGGGGATCTTTATTGTTAAGCAGAGTCTTAATAATGCACAGTGTTGTGCTCATCTTTCAGTAACTTTATTTCACCATTGTAAATCTGTTTTTAGTGATCCCATCATTTCAGCCTTAACTCTTGTTTAGAGCAGGTCTGGTGGAGACATCTGCCAGCCAGGAGAAACTCTTCGCTCCCTCTCCTCACACCAAACACTGGGAAATGCCTGCTCCCCCAAATATTGCTCCAAAACACCTGGGGGGCCAGTGCTGTGTCCAGCACAGAAACCCCACGGCCCGTCCAGGGCAGAAGCACCTCCCAGGCACCGCGATGGGGAGGAGAGGTCTCTGGCATCCAGCAGGAGAGCAGAAATCAGATGAGGAGAAGGCCTGGTGGGAATGGAGATGCAATCAAAGAGGAAAACTCTTGATAACACCAATTCAGTGCATACAGTTGGAGACGCCATCCCTTTCATACAGGCTCTCCAACCAGTTGCAAAATCACTCTTATCAGAGAAAAAGCGAACCAAACAAATTAGTTATGGTTTGTTTTGGAAATCAGCAGAATGGAATGGAAGCTGGCAGGTTTTCCCCTGCATCCCGTTAGCGCATGTGGCCCTTTGCTGCTCCTGCG
>NW_009209333.1:14162-20836 GCF_000690835.1 Fulmarus glacialis
AATTAACAGAAAGTGGCAGCCATTCTGCTCAGCGCAGCAATCTCAGACTTCAATTGCTGATTGAGGCAAGAGCCATTTCTCACCAGGTAGAGGAAATAAGGCTTGCATCGGAACATAAAAGATTGTTTTAATTAAACCTGGTATTTCTAAGCGCGCTGCTGGCTGCAGCCAAACAGAGAAGGCAGCTGGAGTCGGTCAGAAAATTCCCAGAAAAAAAGGCATTTTTTTACTTTGTAGGCTAGAAATCGAGCAGGACAGAGATGAAATAAGGCTTTTCTTTTGTTCAGAGATGTATCTGCCTTTTGGCCATGCAGGCTGGAGGCATCAGTTTGCGCATCACAGAAGTGCAGTTGCCTGTGGGGTGTTGCAGAGGAGGAAGACCTCTTCTGCATGTAGCTCCTGGGGCTGTGTTTGCCCCCAGGACTGACTGCAGCCTGGGGTGGCCCGATGAGACCAAACCCCAGCACCACCCATCACTCTGTCTTTTGTCTGCGCACCACGGTCCTTCCTTCCCTTCTCCGGCTCACCCCTAGCTCTGCAGTGGTCTTTGCAGGAAGGTTGGTATCCAGCTGAATGTCTATCTCAGCAATGTAAACGTCTTGAAGTGCTTTACATCCATCTCTGAGGCTTTTTTGCCCAGCAGCTGCATTTCAAGCCAACGTCCCTCCCCACCAGCAGCCAGGCCTGGTTTTGGGTAACTTTAGCTAATTTAGTCCCATAACACAGGAGGAAAACCAAGCAGTCAACAAGCCCCATACTCATCAAACCTGGTGAGGAGGTTGTGCAGCTCTCGGCTGCATTTTCTACATCTGTCATGATTTTTAAATCCTCAGCTGGAGAAGTAAATCGCTCCAGCTATTTCCTGTGTGCTTGCCCATCCCGGGCATGGCTTACACTGGTCGCTGAGTGCCTTCTCCAGAGCTGCATCAACCAGCTCCCTGGGCAGAAGCAGCAATCCAGGCAAAAGCACATTTTTAAGTGCATGTTGGTTCTGGGCTTTCCCTGCTTAACAAGGTAAAAATCAGAGCTCCCAAAAAGCATGGCTGGCCTAGGAGTCAAGTTGGATTTAGGCTTAGGCTTCACAAAACTGTCAAGTAAGGGGCGACCAGAGCCAAACAAACTCAGGCAGACCCAGTGTGATAGCATGAACATCCCAGATGGGACCCATGAGGTGGACCCAATGTACACACATGTTTTTCTGTATCCACAAGCCATCTCCCACCCATGCACCCGAGCAGGGTGAAGAACATCTCCAGATGGGTTTGCTCAGGCACTGCTCTGTGCAAAGTACAGCTCCTTTTCTCCATCTGTTTTGCTGTTTTTTTTGACCGGCCAAGGAGCTGGTTCTCCAGGACCCTGATGCTGGCTGTGCCTGCACATGGGCTGGGTGATGTGACCAGGGCACTGGACTGCATCTGGGAAAACAGGCTCCTACCGAGCCCTTGTGAGGTGATCAGGGGCTCCAGCACCTCCCAGACCACAACTACAAGCCAGGGGAAAAGTTGAGCCACGGCGACAAGACTGTGCGACGTTTAGCAGCACCGCCAAGCCATAGCATCCAAAATGGAAACTTCCCAGCTTGTTTTGTGCAAATAGTTGATATTAAATCCTCACTTTCTTCCCTAAAATAAACACAATTGAGCAAAGACATAAAAATATGCCTGTATCCACAGACAGAAATACACTTACATGCCACATATCTGGAGTTTCAAACGTCGTGCTTGCCCAGAATGCTGCTTCAGCAAAACCAAAACTATTTGCAGAACAGAGTCAGTCACAAAAAAAACCTTTCCCAGCTCAGAAATTTTTTGGGGCAAAAGCAACAATGGCTATTAAAGTGAAACTGTGTGCCAAGGTATTTTCAAACCAGAGAGCTGCAGAAGAATCCAGATGGGCCTGTCTCAAAATTGGAGTAAATTTAGACAAACAAACAAATAAATTGAGACTAGCATGAAACTACTTGAAATGATCAAACCAATCTACATCAGTTGCCTTCCTTTTGACCTGGAAATACCAGCTTGTAAGAAGATAAAAGATCTCACATTTTTGTCTCGGTACAAGACGGGAAACATTCCTGAAATCTCAAATATTTCCATAGATCAGAATTTTTTAAAATTTATTATTTATTTACAGTGTCTCATGGTGTTTCTGAAATATCTCCCACTAATGGGTGACCTAAAATTACTTCACCTGATTGGGCAGAGGAACTAAGACATTTTTGTGGTGCAGCAGTGAGGTTTGTCAGCTGTCTGGCTCCTGTTGGTGGCTGCAGCCAGCTGATTTAAACTGCATATGCAAATCTTAATTAATTAGCAATTAGGAATGGCAGCTTGTCAGATTGCAAAGCCTGGCACCGAAAGATGTAGACTCTGGCCACGTACTTTCAGAGTGTCAGCCCTTAAGCAGGGCATAAAAGCCTTTGTGACAGGGATGCACCACTAAGCCACGGGCTTTGGAAGCATCCAGCTCAATTTTAAGGAGTGGGAAATTGATGGTAACATGTTGGAGAAGGTCTGCCCCAAACTGCCGTGCATGGGGGGAGAAGAGCAATGTGGGGTCGTGGGTTGTTATCTCTTCACAGGCCAGGTCTGCATTCGTGTTTCTCCAGCCACATGTCCTCTGAGGTGGCCTGGGGACACCAGGTGGACATCCCAGCTTGCAGAGGCAGAGGTCTGCCTCTCTGGAGGTCTCACAGCCCAAATCAGAGCCCAGCTCCCACCCATGCCATTGCTGGGATTAGCCCAATCCATGCCAACAGAGGGATTTAGCTGAAGCCAAATTTAACTTCAAATCACACTGGCTGGAGCCCGTGGGTGTTCATGTGGATGTGTGCACCAGGACAGGGCATTGGGCAGCTGCGGTGGTACAACACATCAGTGGGTATGAACAGGGCAGGGCACATTTCCCACTGCAGCCTCTTTGCCCCGTGGGAGGAAATTCTCCCCTGCGCTGCTGCAGGCGCTGCCCACATCCAGCTGTTCTGCAGCTGGGGCCGGTTTCACGGCTCCGCCATTCCCAGCATCCCAGTATGTGTAGGAGGTGTCGGGCAGAGGAGATGGGACAGCGGGGCAGCCAGGGCCTGGATACCCCTGGGAAAGCCACATCTGCTGGAAGCCCCCTCCAAGGGCTTCTCTCTAAGCTTGTGGCTCACGTCCTGCATCCTGCTGCTCCTGTTAGCCAGCCTGGCCGGAACAAGTCATTTATTTCCCACACAGCCTGAAAACACACATTTCAAACCAATTTGGTTTTGGGACGTCTACACATTTTCCAACACATTTTCCAGCAGAGATGCAGACCTCTGGTGTATTAAAGCCCACTGGCCATTGCATTGGTCCCTCTTGCAGACACCACAACCTGCCCACACATCCCCCAAACCTCCGGGACAACATGATGAAAAATATTGACCTACATTTCCCCATGAAACATTCAAAGTGCTATGCAGGAGTGAGACCACAGCTTTGAGCCACATGACGAGAATGGGTGACCCACACTTAAAGCCTTCACCATCAAAATGGGTCTAGGAGCAATGGTGAGAGCCAGCCAGGGTACATTAGAGACCCCCACAGGGATATTATTGTGCTGCTGTGATTTTAATATCCTTAGACAGGAGATAGCCCATCTCCACAGATAAAAACAGGAACCCAACATGAAAAATGCAGCCATTATCCAACTAGACACAGTTTCCTCAGCTCTGGGAAGCTCTGAGTAGAGGTAAATGCAGGATAGAAATTTCAGTCTGCTCCAACTTCCTCCTGGGGCCAGAGTTATGTGGAGAGAAAGAAAAAGATTTACCTCTTTCAGAAGAGGCTTAAAGCTCTTCACATATCACTAGGTGCCTGGTGTAGCATGCTGACCAGGTCTATCCATTTCATCTCATTTCGTCTCATTTTGTTAGAGCTTTAATCACGTTAATGACAGTCCTAACATTTTGGGATGGCTCTGGATCAGCAGCTGAGCTCTGAGCATTTTACTGCAAAGGAGAGGATGCCAGAAGTTAGACACCACTCTTGGGTGTCCTGGTGTCCCCTCTGCTCTGCACCAGCATGTTGGGAACATCTCCGGTAGAGACGGAGAGGTGGGACCCACTGGAAATTGTCCTCTCAGCTCCCTCCTGCCACATTTTCTGCTCCGGCTCTGCGCACTGAGCGGGACCTCACAGGAGGCTCCTTTGGAGTCATGCCTTGAGCAAGACTAGCAAAAAAGATTGCAAAAGTAAAGACACCTTAATCCAGAGCAGGGAGAGGCAGAGGGGAGATGAGAAAGGTCTCCAGCCCCATAAAGGGGAGTTGGAAAGCAGGCTGGAACAGGCAGAGCTCAACTCCATTGGGGACAGACAAAAACAATTGCAAGCACTCAGCGGGGAAGGTTTAAGTAAGGCATTAGGGGACATTTTCCAATGATTTGGACAGCGTAGCACAGAAATCAGGTGCTGGGAAGAGGTAGGAGCTCTCATCAGCTGTTTTAAAGAAGCATTTAGCTCCATGCCTGGCCAGGCAGTGCTGGGCTCAGCTCGGGGCAGGAGTATGGGGTTGCTGGCTGCCCATGATCGCTCCCAGCACGATGACCTCCTCAAAGCAACACGTGCCCGAAATGCACAGCGGAGAGAGACAGCCCCATTAGCCCTGCTTTGGCACCCGTGGTTCAGAGCGGGCAGGGAGCAGGTGATGTTGTGTCTGTAGCGGCATCCTACAGGTCCTGTTAATCACACTGAAATAATCAAGCCCAGGGAGTCAAATGCATTAAGTGTTAATTACAGGCTTCGCTAACCCTGCAGGCACTCCGTGTCCCCATCACAAGGCTCAGCCCAAAGGCAGGGAGCCTGGCACCATGAAAGGAATGTGACAGCCCTGAGCGTGATGTGCCGACCTCCCCACCCCATTGCTGACACCCCTCTTCTTCCTCGCTCAAGGGCACTCGCAGCCTCCCAGACGCATGCACAACGCACTAATTGAAGGATATGCTAATATTGCTGAATTAGCCTCCCCATTGGCTCCTTCCATGACCTTGGGCAACTTTCTTGATCCCCCCTCACAGGGAGGATGGTGCTTGGCCAAAGCCCGGCACAGGGCAGGGGGGAGGCTGAGAGCCAGACCTGCAGTGCTCTGATCTGACATGGCATTGCGTGTCCATGTGATGGAAATGCTTGAAAAGCTTGAATCCTGCAGGCATTTCTCTTCTGCCTGCCCATTTCAGCTCTGCCCCTCTCCTCCCAGGACTCAGCACTGCAGCAGATGTGGAGCAATCTTGAAATGACAGGACAGTTAAAGACTGGAAGCTCTAATAAGATGAGATGAAATGCTGAAAATCAGACCTCTGAGATGCACCAAACACCTCCTGAAATGCAAAGAGCCCTCTGTAAGAAGAAGCTCTGTCTTTTTTTCCCCATGGTCTCAGTTCCACACCAGCATCAGAGCAGGTTTCCATTTCAAACCTGAGCTTTCTTGCAGCAGAGTAAGAGCTAACCTAGCACACAAAACTGGGGGCACAAAAACAAGAGTATGAAATCGTGCATCAAAGCAGTAACTGTGCCTGTATGTCTCATCACTGCACCCAGACACCCAACTCCTGGGCAGCCACTGATCCCAGATCACAATTCGCAATCAGCCCATAGACCTCACTTCAACCAGCATGCCTCAAACCACTTATTTAATTGCCTGATATTAAATTTTTTATGAATTATTAATTACTATCATCTTATGTGTATTTTCACTAAATAGATGCCCAGACAACATCATTCTGCCACGCTACTTGCTAGGCCTTTTACTGACTAGTGGCTGAATATCTCTTTTTCCAAGTGAATTTTATCCCTTGCACTAACTTGGCTTTACAGACAACGCTTTGAGCACGGAATAAATTAACTCATTAGCCTCAAATAATCCAGTGGCCAAACCAGACCATGTTTCAAGGCTGTTTTCCAGCCCATACTATCCTGGCAGCAACTGCAATCAAGAGGGTGGGATATTTTCTCAGTGACTGCCCTGACGATCTTCCCACACGTGCACCAGCTTTAGACCTCAGGAATAGAGCCAGCAAGTTTAGATTGAAAGCTGGCCCCACGTTTCTCCAGCAAATCTTTCTGATTGAAAAACAAAACATTTTCACCAGAAGAAGAACAACTGGAAGCAAAACACTACAGTTCAGGCCAGGCAAAAGGAGGCTCCCTGCAGTGTGCTGATGGGTTATGAGAAGGAATTTCTGAGCCTCACCTGCCCCTGTTTGTGTGTGTAATGTGGGGTCAGACCCATCACCTGTGATGCATTTTATCCCCTCCTGCATGTCACATACCTCAATGTGCTAGGGGAGCCCCCTGACTGAGGCCATCTCCCAAGACCTTTTTATGTTTCTTGCCAATGCAGCCCCATAGACACTCGCAGCATTTCTCCTCTTTTACATTCAGCTCCAAAGCAAGCTGTTTGTTTGCAGGCTGGCAAGGGCAGGAACTCAGCCTGTGGTCAGCCAGCTCCCATCCTGACCCCCAGCCAGGGCTCCATACCAATTGCTCTGCACAGGCTTTTATGGCTCTTTCAGCTGCACTCAGCTTTGATTGTGTCTGATCAAAATGCACACGGCCAGCTTTGATAATCACTGATGATCAGGAGCTTTTAGGAGGCAAGTGGCAGGGCCAGTGCTAGCTTGATGGATTGGGTCATTAGGAGCAGCTCTTTCCCTCCCTG
>NW_009209333.1:20867-26166 GCF_000690835.1 Fulmarus glacialis
AGGGAAGTTCCTTTTTTTCCCCCTTGCTCCTCTGGGAAGATGTCTGAGGGTGTTTTGGGGGTCCCTGGCCATTGCACCCTCTTAAAAACATAAGGGTATTGGTGGGTATAAGGAAGGAGGTCAGCATAGTCCTGCTATGTCCTGGCTAGCATGCACAGCAGTGGCTTTGTATAGTAATTTATGCATAAATCAGCTGCCAGCCCTGACAGTGCTCGAACAGCTCTCCTGGCTGCAAGCAGAGCATCTTTATCATCTGTGGTGAGGACAGAGGTGCAGGGGGATTAGAGGCAGTTTCCAGTGCAGTATTCATGCTCCTGAGCTCTGCCTCATTAGCTGGGTGGGCTGAAGGCATGAAGGGCTCCTCTGTAGTGGCCCAGCTGTGAGCATCACCTGGGGATTTGGGAGTGCAGGGCTGCATGTCTCGCAGCAGCCCCCCCACCCTGCTCAGTGCAACCTTGGTGGGACTCTGTGCCAGATGGCCTATCTTCCTCAATGAAGAGCTGTAGTTTTTCAGATGAGACTTCAGCCCCTCCAGGACAGAGAAGTGTCTGTAATTACCACCCACCAATGCAAAAGAGTATAAACACAGTGGTCGTAAATATCCCCTTGTCCTGGAGGAACAGAGCTGCTCCCAGCAATTAGTGAGTTCGTTACAAACTCCAGAATGTGTTTCCAGCCCATCTTATGCTGCCTTTCCCTGGCCTCCTCGGGATCTCTGAGCTGTGGCTTGGGAAGCCCATGTGCACCCAGAGAGGTGATACAGCCCTGGCATCACTGCCAGCATGACTGTCCTCAGCCTTGCAGGGTCTCTGCAGCAGAGCCAGCAGCACCCGTGGGTAAAAGCTTTGCCTTGTGCCAGGACCTGCTGCTGCGAGGGGAGCAAGCCTGTGTGTCTCCAGTCATCAGTGGCTGCCTTTCCAGAGCATGTTCCCACCCTACAGATAGAGCCAGGGACCTGCAGCAGCAGCTGAGCCTGGGAAAGGATGGTGCGAACCAGCCTCCAGACCCTGCTGGGCTGCAAAACCCCAAGGAAAAGGAAAATTGAAGCTGTATTTAGAGGAACCCATCAGAGATGCTATGGCAGCTCGCTCTGCCTGTAGAGATCTGGCAGCCCTGGGCTAGAGGCAAGCTGAACTGCTTTATACAGGCACAGTAGGTATCTCTGACGTGATAGGGCTGAATGCATCCTTGTAGCAGTTCATCCTTAGATGTCCCACTGGTCTCTGGGGATGGGTGTGCAGACACAGTTAATCATAGGTGCTAAGTATCTGCCTCCCTGAGGACACCTTATTCAGTCCCTCCTGCTCTGCTGAAATACCATTAGTTTAGGAATTAATTATAAATGTGAATTGGGAAAAAAAAAAATTTTGTTTAATAAAAAAAAAAAAAGGGCGGGGGAGAGAGAGAGAGAGAAAATTTGCTAGAGCCATACATTAAAAACAAATTATGCTCAGCAGGCAGGTGAACCAAAGCCCGCCAGGCAATTGGGAAGGCAGCGTGCAGGCGGTAATTGAAAAAAGTGAGACGCAAGCGAACAGCTTATGCGCCGGCATAATAACTCCCAACACACGCACACAATCACCAAGTTAACAACTGGCAGCAGTGGCCAGAGCAGGGACGGGAGCTGCCCTACTCTGTGCCCTGGGTTCCCTGCTGCCGCCCGGCCACTGGGCTGGGGTCTGCGTGCCTGGGACTGGCACGTCTCAGTGATTCCTCACTGTGCTCCTCTCTTGGCCCTGACAAACCTCAGATCACCCCCAGGTTTTGTTGAATGTCTGTGAGTTAGTGCCAGGGCTCCCTTTACAGCCCAAATTATGGGTTATTGCAGAGCGTGAGCATTAAACACCTGCTGCAGGAGGGATGCTGTTGTCCCTTTGCAATCGGCTGCTTCTCTTTCCAGCTCCTGCCTTGGGGAAAGCCCTGGCATCTCATCCTGCTCTGCTCCTCCTGACGTCCCTGCTGGGTCCAGCTTCAGGCGATTCCCAGGAGAGACTTTGTCCCCAGGGAAAGCCACTGAGGTGTTCCCAGCCACCTGGAGGTGGGGGCAGCCTCAGCCAAGGCTTTCCCTAGGGCTGCCAATCCTAGCAGCTAGCAGCTGAACTGGATGTGTGCAAGCGTGCAGCCCCTTTCCTGGGCTGTCATGGCCAGGAGGCACTCCTCCTCTAGTGTCAGGGATTTCCTTACTGTGTGAGCTCATGAAGTATGACAAGGACATCCCTGATGCCAGGGTCCCTCTCTGCAAGGGGAGCAGACCATCTTGCCCGCTGCAGGGAGGGCAGGGCTCTTGCTGTGGAGTTGAGCCCATCCTGGCTTCTACGTCCGGCTGTTCCTGGGAGAGGGCTGGGGATGCAGAGGAGCCTTTTGGTCTCCTCTTCACCTCCTAATCTCCAGGCAGCCTTGAGAAACAAGGAAAAGGGGTGGGGATGGAGTGGGGTCTGGGAGAGTTTTCCATCTTACTGCTTTGGTTGGGTCACATCTACACATTGGCAATTGGGATGCAGTCAATCCCTGTGTTTGCACCAGTGAGTATCTGCAGAGCATCTGCATCACATGGAGCGTGGCATCTCCTCCACTTAATGGCTAGTCTGGCCCATCCTAGTCCCTCTCTCCAGGACTCCTGCCCACAGAAGAGGTTATGTTTAATCCCAGCTGCTGCTGGTAATCCCTTCTCTAACCTCTTTCCCACCTTCTCCCATTGCTCCCTCCCTCATGGTTCCTCTGCAAGTATTTCACAGCTCCTTTTTTTCTGGGCTCTGTTGCTTTGATTGCTTTACATCCAGTGGGTCAACTGAGATCAGGACTCATTTATGAGAGATGCTGTACATGCAGAGATCATCCCTGCCCTGGGAGCCTACAGCTAGCTCGACAACCCATGGTTTATCCTGGGGTGGGGGGGGAACAGAGACCCAGAGAGAGGTGGTAGCTTGCCCCATGTCGCACAGAGGATCCTGCATGAGGAGCAGTCCCAACCCAGGTGCGACCATGGCCCCACGTAAGGCATGTGGAGTGCTAAAAACAAGACAAACTAAGCACAGCTGGCATAAAATCCATGCAGTACATTGAACTGTAATGATTCTGACAATAAAGCAACCTAATAAATATTATGAAATGAAAACAGCCCTCCGGGAGCGTTTGCTATCGATTGCTGAGAGCTGGCATTTGTGCAGCAGATTACGTGCGAGACAGGTTTGCTCTGCCTTTTCTTCTTTCCCTTTTAAATGCGGAATGAAAAGAGCTCTCTGGAGTGCGTTGGAGGGAGACACACCCCCCCTTGCACTTGGGCGCTGTCAGAAAGGGAGAAAAGGAGGTGAGCAAACTGGGGAAGGCTGTGCAGCAAGTGGGGAGAGGAGTGTGGGGATGCAACTCCTGTCCTTGCAAGCGGTGACAGTTCTGCTGGTGTCCCTCCATCCCAGCC
Organism: Fulmarus glacialis; assembly: GCF_000690835.1. Classification (NCBI taxonomy): domain Eukaryota; kingdom Metazoa; phylum Chordata; class Aves; order Procellariiformes; family Procellariidae; genus Fulmarus; species Fulmarus glacialis. Next base: position 24,283 of record NW_009209333.1, read on the forward strand.
TGCAGAATTAGGGATCCCTCTCCATCCCTGAAAAATGCATATCCCCGTGGCTGATGCATGATGTGAGTCTCCTGCCCCAGCATGGGGCGAGGGGAGCTGGCTGGTGGCTGAGCAATAGGATCTGGAGTGGGTTTGTCTATGCTGGGAGGGACTTGGCACGGTGGGAGAAGGATGCTTGCCATTGGCGCCTTGCAAAGCTACAGCTCTGGCCTTCCTGCCTCTCTACCCCTTACTCAAGCGTGGGTGACTATAAATGCTCCTTCGCTGGCCTGGCTCATGGACCAGCTCTCAGCTGGGTCTCATTGGGTTGGTGCTGTGAAGACGGGAGCGCTGATGTGCTCCGGGTCACTACGTGGCACCTCCCGTGGCTCTGGTCATGGTGTCCACGCTTCACCAACACCACCTGGATTTTCCTTTCCCATTTTTCCTGTCCTCCTTTTCTCTTGGTGCCCCATGGGGTGCTCAGATGAGCCAGCCCTCCTCTCCCTGGACTGCCTATCTGATGCTGTGTGGGCAGAAGGTATGAGTTGGGGACTATGTAGCGCGGGAGGGTCCCCGCTCCTGCTCCCTGGCCAGTGCCGACCATGCGCCTGGGCATCCTGGGCAGCCAAATCAGGTTCTGGCCTCCCTCACACACAACCCCATGCTCCAGGGCATGCCGTCTCCTTGGTTTTGCTGGCTCCTGCCTGCTGCTTCTTGAATCCTCTCCACCTGGCTAATTAGCCCTCTTCCCAGTGAGAGCCTTTCTACTGCTGCTAATTACAGGAACACCAGCCTGTGAGATAAGTGTGATGGACTGGTCCCTACCTGTTGTTCCTGACGAGGATGGGCAAACTCACAGGACGTGAGAAGGGATAAGGGAATTCCTCATAAATTTGAGACACGAATCAGGTGGGCAAGGTGTCTCTTCTGGTACGAGTAGAATTCATTGGATGAAGCTAGGCGGAGCCAGGTTTTGAAGTAAAAAAGTAGTCCTTCCAGGATCAGTCAGCGGATGTTCAGCGTCCTTGTCACAGATATTAAAACCTTACCTGGACCGCAGGGAAGACTGGACAATTTTACAGAAAAGAGAGGTTCATAGTTACAGGGAATTATATCTTGCTCGGGAAGCCCCTGAGCAGAGTGACTGCTGCATCTTCAGCGAACACCCACACACTGGCAAAAGAGGGCCAGTGTCAGCAAACCGCAGCGCTGAGCTGGGCTCCTCCAGAGCACAAACCCTCCGTACCGCTCCTCAGTGGGTCCTGCTTCCTCTCTGCCATCAGCGATCACCATTTCAGCAAAATCTTCTCTTCTGCAGACTCAAGGCAGGGCACCAAACACTGAGAGTCATTGCTCAGGCACTGCTGCCATGTTTGCCATGAATAGCTCTGTATTAAAAGAAATACATTTAAAAGCTGCTGCAACATAGCAAAATATGTCCTAGAGCGTGTGTTATCTCATCAAATGCACCCAAACTGAGCTCGGCTCTTTCACCAGCCTCATTTTTCTGAGCACAGCTGATTGCAGTTTACAAAGTGACATCTCCAGATCTCTGGGTTCTTATTTTTTATTCTGTTTTGTTGTTGTTGTTGTTGTTGCTTTTCATTTCAGAGAGCTCTCCTGCAAACCACTTGGACAAGAATGAAAAAGAAAAAAAGAATAGTTATCCTTCATTGGGAAGAGAATCTAAAATAGCTCCATCTATTGCGGGCATTTCATAGACCAATGTTATGACTGACCACTGGGTGCATGACAAGAATGGGCCAGACTCTGCTCTCAGATATTTACCAGAATAAATCTGAAGTATCTGAGCTGAAGTCAACAGTCACTATGCTGGATTTTTATCAGTGGGAGTGATAGCAATTGAAGGTTTTTTCAAGACATTTTAAAAAAACATTCCTG
>NW_009209333.1:26197-32865 GCF_000690835.1 Fulmarus glacialis
CTTCTTTGCTAACTGGAAATAATCATATGCGTGTTGATATCAGCATCTGCTAAATAAGTCCAGGGCTGTGTATTAATGAGGGCGCTGCAAGAACTTTGGAGGACAGGCTTAGAATTCAAAATGACGGGGATGGATCGGAGCGAGTGTCTGGAATCAGCCAGACGAAATTTAGCACAAAGAGCACAGGGTGCCACATTTGGTAGGGATAAATGAGTGCATGAATGCGTAGACAGGAGAGCCTGGAAAGGCAGCAGCATGGCAGGAAAGGATCAAGGGGTTGAGACGGATCACTAACTTAGCATGAGTCAATAGTATGATGGTTTAGCAAAAAGGGCAGCTCACCTCCTGGGATGCATTAATGTTGGATGTTGGATGTGAGCCATGGAAAGCTGCAATTCTGCTTTGTCTGAGCCTTGTCCAGGTCTGGGCACTGCAGCTGAGGGCGCCTGCAGGCGAACCGGAGAAGAACAGCAGTGTGTTTGAATGGAGAGATGTTAAAGTAGGCCAGAAATGAACGTTTCCTTCCTGTGAAAACATCTTTTTTTTGGGGGGAGAAAATGAAGGGCATTGGTTTCTAAATCCACTTGTGAAAATGGACCCCATAGGCTCCTCTGAGTTTGACTCTATAGGACAATGTATCTCACTTCTTGCTATTTCTGTCACTCAGACCCTTTTCCCGGGTCATTAGACCCTCCCCCGATGGGATCTCATCCTTTGACATACCTGGTTTCTTTTGGGGATGTCTTATGACGGAGAGCAAACCATCCTCACGCCCTTTTTTGCAGGGTATCTCCATTCCCACTTGCATTCCTTGGGTGCCCGATGAGAAATGGTCTCCTTGACTGACTTCTAGATGGGGAGCCTGGCTTCAGCGTTCATGTTCCAGGCTTCCCCTCTGCTTTATCGCATTTAAAAACTAAAAGACTTGTAAAAGGATCTTCTGGGCCAACAATGTGGCTCATTTTTGAGACTGTAAGTCTGAGCAATGTTTGGGAAAAGGGTAACCCCAGCAGCAGGCACCACCCCTTTCCTGCTGCCCCTGAGACCTACATTCATGATCCCAAGGACAAATAACAATAAAACAGAAAACAGCTATTTATATATGGAAGTGGAACTGCTTTGGGGCTGACCCTTTCCCACCGGAGAACAATTGACTCCTCGGTTGCAGAAAAACCTGTGAAGTCACTGGGAGGCTGCACAAACAGTTCATTATCCGCTGCTTGGCAAAAGCAAGAGGCAGACTTTTCTGCGCTGACACCTTCCTCTTTGCAATGCACTGTGCATACCGGCTTCTGGGTGACATTAGCGTTTAGGCGGGTGTGTGTACACCGGAGGAATACGGGAATGCCAAGTGTGTCCCAGAGTGGCAATACAGCCTATGGATTAAGCTCTTCTTTCGGCACTATTAGGACAAGCCTGCAGGAGGTCTCTTGAAATCAGAGGGGCAGATTATCTTGATAATAAAAGCAATCAGAATCTGTCCTTCCCCGGATATTTAAATGACACCACTGACTGCATGAGCGTCAGGGATGTGCACTCAGGGATGTGACTAGGACTGGTGTGGGCAGGGTTTTTTGTGGGGCTTGTGGCGGTGCCTGGGGATCTGGCCCTGCAGAAGGAGGCAGGATGGGCAGGATGCCCTGCACCCCTGCCCCCCCAACCCCCTGGTGCCACTGCGTGGGGTGGGCAAGGGAACACAGTGTCAGAGCGGTATGAGACTGAATGCCCACCTTGGGAAAAGAGCAGCCTGGAGCATGATTTGTCTCCACCAGCAGTGGCTGAAATAGGTTGGATGAACCACCTCCCCAAAGGTCTTCATTTCCCCTTCCCTTAATTGTGCCCACCTCCCCACTCCTGTATGGAGGGCACCCATGCATGCTGCTCCTCTCCAGGGTCTCAGCACTCCAGGTACAGCCCTGCACCCCACCCTGGCCTCAGCAAGACCTTCCCACCGCTCCTCCTCCTTGCCAGCATCCTGGCACTGCTAGCACAGCACTCTCGGGCATGCCTCCGGATGGCAGACAAGCCTGCCTGCATCCAGATACCTGTGTCACGCGTGGCACCCTGCAAATGCTATCTCACTGGCCCGGTGAGTAGCCAGGAGGTAGCCAGGGCAAGGGGCCTGCAAGGGGAAGGGTCCCCCTCAGACAACGTGGGGGGCCTGGAGGCTGCTCGAGCAGGTAAGTCCATCCCCTAACACTGCTTGGCATTGAGGGTGCTGCCTGGCTACGCAGAGTCAGGGCACACTGAGGAGGCTGGCTGGGCCCCAGCAGTCCCAGCTGTATCCCAGTTTGCATCTTCGGCGCCCGGCCATGGTGCTGCACCAGCCTTCCTGGACATGCCTTCAAAGCAACGCGGGGACCAAAACATCTCTGTGCCCTCCCGCGTGACACCAGCCCTCACCTTACCTTCTGGGTGCTGGATGCTGAATAATTCACCATGTTCTCCACCAGTTCGGTGACACCCCCTTGGTCCCCAGCTGTGCAGGGCCCCAGGCTGCAGGCGCGTTATTTATCTGCCTCTCCAGCAGCGTTTTGGGCTTAGCTGGGTTTTATCAGGATAATTGCCTGGCTGGGCTGGGGAGGGGAGGCTGGCATGGGGGTACAGATCCAAGAATCCCTGACTAGTCAATGACACCTGCCCTGTCCCGCCAGCCCCAGATGAACAGGCTCGCAGGGCAAAGAGCTCACTTTCCGGCACGCGATGGAAGCTGATACAAATCAGCTCTCGCACAAGACGAAGCTCTCAGATGCCCGCTGCTTAACAGGGCTCGCAAGCAGCATACGAAGTGCTCGTGTTCAGATGAGACACGTCCTCTTGAGAGGGCCGCACTTCCCTGTTGGCATCGCCTTTTCATTGCTCCTTGCCTTTTTTCTGTCTGTCTGTCTTTTTTTCATGGGCGCTTAGAAATGAGGCCAGTGCTGGACTGTGACATGCCACTTATTTTTAAGAAATAGGAGTCAGGACACCCCGTTCAGCATTTGAACAGTGATGCCTCTGGAATGCTCCGTCCTGTCTGCCAGGGAGGACCATGGGGACTAATGTCCCCCCACTGTTGCTGGAGGTGTGCACAGGCACAAATGCTGCACGCACACAGACACACATACAGAAGCATGCACAGGCACCTGACAAAAGCCTTGCACACCGTCTCCCACACCAACCAGTGCATGCAAAAGCTGTCACCTACATTCCCTGTCATATAGCAATTACTGATTAAATGCATTGCCAGAACATCCCTTTGCACCCAAACACACGTCTCCAGCCTACATAGCCTGTTGCTTGAATGTTTTGCTGTACTTATCACACACACACATCACCTGTCTCATGCATTTCTTCAAACGAACAGAAGAGCACATACAGAGGCTCCTGTACACATTACCTAGGCACAATAATCCTTCCCAACACTGCCTTGCAGACAGCTGCTGCTGTGCACACACACACTCTCGCCTCCATCACAACCTCCTGCCTGAGTGCAGCCCATGCAGCCGGTGCTACCCTGCACCCCATCTCCCACTTGCACACACCCCCTGATCCACAGACATGCTCATGTGTCCAACCCACAGGCTGTCGTTTGCTCTCCATCATCCCTGCCCACTGCGCAGCTGCCGTGAGAAATCGCTGTTCAATCCCTTGTTAGCAAGGAAAGCAAAACTAATCAGGAGCAGCAGCCGCCACACATCCCGCCTGGGCAAACAGGAGGGCTGAGCAAGCCCCCAGCGCTGCACGCAGCCGGGTCTCCTGGGGCCCGGGGTGCTGCTCTCATGGTTGAAATGAGAATTACCGCAGACTGGAGTTTCATTTTGTCTCATAGGCTGCATGGACGAGGGCGTCAAAGGCCTGGCTGGGAGCAAAGTGCGAAACAGAAGTAAGCACCCTGTTTATTTACTAATAGAGACATGGCAGATCTTGCTTTTCTCCTCTGAAAAACAGACCTGGTGAATGCAAACAGTCCAGGCTGCCCAGGGGAGGGCAAGCGCCGAGGGGCAGGCTCTGACCCAGAGGATCCAGCTATGAGTCTTACTGTAGCTGGCTTGGCATTTTGGGGACAGGATTTCCTCCAAAAGACACCCCAGGCAACTTTCTCCAGCCTCTCTGCTCTGACACACCAGCTGAGTTGCGACAGGTCGCTGCTGCTCGTTGCCAGCGCTCCCCCCAGCCCCAGCAGCCCCCGAGGGCTGCTGATGTCTCTGGTTCCTGCACCGTCTTTCCTAATCCACCTTGTCCTTGCCTTGCAGCAGCTCTGCCTTGTTCCCTCCCCTCTCAGCTTTGCCAAACCCTGTCTCCTTGCAGCTCCCCATCCTTCGTACTCCCAGCCACTGGCACTGAGGTGGGGATGGCGGAGCATTAGACACTATGTGCTGCAGAGAAAGGAGCCCTGCAATCAGATGAAGCAAAAAGGGGGGTTTTGAGTGATCTGATTCTTGCTGTTTCCTTTTGTCTCCTGTTCTTCTGCCAGCAAAGGCACCCCTGACCTCAGCACTGTGTTATTTATCAGCCGCTGCCTTTGATTCCCTGTACCAGGGATGCAGTCAGCTCCGCACCCAGATTTGATGGCAGACGGCTTTCTGGGACCACGTGTGCTTGTGGTTTGATCTCCTTTGCTTTGTGCCTCTGCGGCAAAAAAGCCTGAGCTGTGCTGCGAGGAATTCCTCAAAAGAAAGGAGGGCAAACATTGCCTGGGCACGGGAAGTCACCCAACTCATGGACTGGCTGCCTCCTGTGCAGCGCTCAGCCGGTGCTACCACACTGTGCCGAGGGGCCTCGAGCAAAGACGGGGACCTGTTGTCTTTTGGACAGATGGATCTAAATGGAGGGAAATTAACGTGGGAAGGAAGACTGGGTGTAGGACAAGGCATCGAAACTGGAGCTCCCGTCGCAACTTGAGGATGCCTCTTTTGCCCCTGGGGTGGCTGAGCAGGATGTGCATGGTGCAGTGTAACCCGCCTGTTATGGTGGAGACCCACTGGATATAATCCCCTTGGAGGTGGAGAGGTTGCAGGGTCTGCTGTGGATACCAGGTACAAGCCCTGGGTTTCAGGGCACAGTGTCAGCAGCCCCCAGCTGGAATGGGATGGGGAAGCCTGGCAAGCTGAGTTGGGAGGAGGAAGCAATGTGGCACTGAGTCCCCCCCAGCCTGGCAGGGGCAGGTAATCCCCCTCTGTCCCCTCTTTCCTGAGGGGAACTGAGTCCCAGGACCCTCAGTGCTGTGCTTCAGACGCTCAGCCCCCAGCTCTCCTCCCAGCTGGGATGGGGTGTTTGATGCCAAGCATGGGCACACGCCGCAGCCAGCTCCCAGATCGCACCCTGGCAGGCTGGTGTGCTGTGTGCCGCCCTCCTCATGTGCACAAGATGCAGTTTTTCACGGTTTCATGCGTCTATAAGACAGGTGTTCTCCAGCAGCGGGGAGAGATTTACAATGGCTTATCTCTTTCTAGATGTGCGAAGCAGCTCTGATTCGGTTTGGGCATTGTTTCTCCCACGGGCAAGCAGAGGAATTGGAGTCAGGATGCCTGTGCTACCGGCTGGGATAAGGCAATGCAGCTGAGAGAGGGGGCTAGGGCTGGAGAACCACAAAAAGATGTCCCCAAAGTCCATCGATACCATCCCAGAAGGAAGCTGCTGAGACCTGACATGGGTGGCCTTCAACCTGAACACATGTGGGTGCAATTCAGCTTCACAAAAGCCCTGGGGCTGGCCTGATCCTGGTCCCAGGCACCATCTCCTGCCAGGAAGTACAAGATTCCCCAGTACAGCATCTCATTTGGTTGCAGCCACTTTGGGGATGAAGCAGAGTGGTTGTTGGGGCAGCTGCAATAGCCCAGGGGGGTTAGGCAGGGGGAGATGGGCAGGGCAGGCAGGAAGGAGGGAGGGGATGGAGAAGGAGAGCGGGCACACCGGGGGCAGGAGAGAATGCCAGGGGAGTGCTGATAAATGGAAAAGGCAACTAAGACGCAAAGAAAGAAGAAAGCGAGACCTAAAAGGTAACTGACTAGAAAATTAAAATTATTCAGCTACAGAAAATACATCTAATGGCTTCAATGTGATATGTTCCCTGTCAGATCAGCACAAACAGCACGTGAGGGGGAGCTTCCTTAAAGGTGCCAGGGACAGAGAGGAACCCCAGATCCCCCAGGGTCTCCAGCAACCACTTTCCTCCCTGCTCAGAAGAGCGGGCTCCTTCCAGGTTCCTTCCAGGCTCCTACTTATGCCCTGGTTTCCTCCTGCAGCCCTCAGATTCCTGGCTGCCAAACTGCTCTCCCCAAGGTGATCCAGGCATATTTGTCCCCATGCCACAGCCGGTGGCTTCAGCACACGATGGCCAGGCTGCGCAGGTGCAGGAAGCCACACGGGTTCTTTGCCTGCAGGGCAAAATACCTCTCCCATGGTCTGTGGGGTTAGTTACTCCAGCCTCATATTATAACTTGTTTCTGTGCTTTCTGAATTGCAGCCTATATTTTTTTGGATTTGCTGAGATTGTTTCAAGTTCTAGTCCTGTCCTTCCTGGTACTTGCAATCCCTCCCGGCTTGTTGGTGCCTGTGGATGGAAGATGTACCCTCTGCTTTCCATCACCTGAGCCATCACCAAAAGCATTAGTGGAGCTGAGACAGCCCACACTCACCCCATTCACCAGGCTCATCATGACACTGGTGGGAAAGAGCGCTGAGCA